>NC_084994.1:6931140-6933640 GCF_963854185.1 Sardina pilchardus
TCTCCTGCTTCCTCTCCACTTCTGCTGGAGTCAGTCACAAACAGGCTTATCCAGCAAGCGCACCCAGACAGTTGGACTGATTGGCTGAAGGACTATGCAAATGCATACAGAGTCACTGGAACTAAGCCCATTGATCACGCCTCTTGTGCAGTAGAAATACAGAGCAGACTCCCCAGACTAATGTCAATTTGGAAAGATTGAGCTCAGTCTGGTGATAGCCGGGCTAGTATAGATCCCTAGTTGTTGTGAAATCACAGTCTGTGCCATAAAAACACAAAATCTCTGTGACTTTTTCTTTTGATGTAAAATAGTGTCTTTGAGTCGGAATCTCGTACATCTATTTTCAAAGGCTTTTTCAAAGTGCACGGATGCCAAAAAGCTGTCAGACATATGTTTCCTCATTCCTGTAATCTTCCAACCAATCGCATCTAATCTGACGCTTTGATCTGATCTGCGCTCCATGCCGGGGAAGTCCCCTAAAGTATTTGCTGGTTTGATAATTGGTGCCTTAGAACTACCTTGAGGACTATTAGACGAGTTTGATTCAGTTCAGCTCCCAACATGCACACAAACACAAACATGCACACACACTCACATGCACGAAGATGCATTCTCTCATGGCATCTCATATCTACCTAAAAAAAAATGTGTTGCTGAAATCAACTACACATGGAAACTTTATTCATGTATGACTGTCAGGGAGTTGTGCTCAACACGCACACACACACAAACATGCACACGCACACACACACACACACTCACACTCACACACACACACTCATATAAACCTAAAAACTTAGATGGCAAAGTGTTTCCTTTGTCCAAAACCATTCCGCACACATGGAAGCTTTCTTCATGTATGATTGACAGGGAGTCGTGCATGTCAGACAGGTCGCAGTGAAACTGCCCGTCATGCCAACCATGAGGAAGTTTGCAGTGTGAAACCTACAGGGTTACATGTTCACAGACAACCAGAATGATAAGGCGAGCAATGTGTAGAGCTAAACCGGTGGAAAGGTCTCACGTTCACAGACAACCAGAATGATAAGGCGAGCAATGTGTAGAGCTAAACCGGTGGAAAGGTCTCACGTTCACAGACAACCAGAATGATAAGGCGAGCAATGTGTAGAGCTAAACCGGTGGAAAGGTCTCACGTTCACAGACAACCAGAATGATAAGGCGAGCAATGTGTAGAGCTAAACCGGTGGAAAGGTCTCACGTTCACAGACAACCAGAATGATAAGGCGAGCAATGTGTAGAGCTAAACCGGTGGAAAGGTCTCACGTTCACAGACAACCAGAATGATAAGGCGAGCAATGTGTAGAGCTAAACCGGTGGAAAGGTCTCACGTTCACAGACAACCAGAATGATAAGGCGAGCAATGTGTAGAGCTAAACCGGTGGAAAGGTCTCACGTTCACAGACAACCAGAATGATAAGGCGAGCAATGTGTAGAGCTAAACCGGTGGAAAGGTCTCACGTTCACAGACAACCAGAATGATAAGGCGAGCAATGTGTAGAGCTAAACCGGTGGAAAGGTCTCACGTTCACAGACAACCAGAATGATAAGGCGAGCAATGTGTAGAGCTAAACCGGTGGAAAGGGCTCACGTTCACAGACAACCAGAATGATAAGACGAGCAATGTGTAGAGCTAAACCGGTGGAAAGGTCTCACGTTCACAGACAACCAGAATGATAAGGCGAGCAATGTGTAGAGCTAAACCGGTGGAAAGGTCTCACGTTCACAGACAACCAGAATGATAAGGCGAGCAATGTGTAGAGCTAAACCGGTGGAAAGGGCTCACGTTCACAGACAACCAGAATGATAAGACGAGCAATGTGTAGAGCTAAACCGGTGGAAAGGTCTCACGTTCACAGACAACCAGAATGATAAGGCGAGCAATGTGTAGAGCTAAACCGGTGGAAAGGGCTCACGTTCACAGACAACCAGAATGATAAGGCGAGCAATGTGTAGAGCTAAACCGGTGGAAAGGTCTCACGTTCACAGACAACCAGAATGATAAGGCGAGCAATGTGTAGAGCTAAACCGGTGGAAAGGTCTCACGTTCACAGACAACCAGAATGATAAGGCGAGCAATGTGTAGAGCTAAACCGGTGGAAAGGGCTCACGTTCACAGACAACCAGAATGATAAGGCGAGCAATGTGTAGAGCTAAACCGGTGGAAAGGTCTCACGTTCACAGACAACCAGAATGATAAGGCGAGCAATGTGTAGAGCTAAACCGGTGGAAAGGTCTCACGTTCACAGACAACCAGAATGATAAGGCGAGCAATGTGTAGAGCTAAACCGGTGGAAAGGTCTCACGTTCACAGACAACCAGAATGATAAGGCGAGCAATGTGTAGAGCTAAACCGGTGGAAAGGTCTCACGTTCACAGACAACCAGAATGATAAGGCGAGCAATGTGTAGAGCTAAACCGGTGGAAAGGGCTCACGTTCACAGACAACCAGAATGATAAGGCGAGCAATGTGTAGAGCTAA
>NC_084994.1:6938640-6956140 GCF_963854185.1 Sardina pilchardus
TCCTTTCCTTTCCTTTACTTCAGTCGCAGTCTTGTGCGGCCTGACCTGCCGACAATAGAGTGCGTAAGTGTGATGTCACTTTTCCTTAGCAACCAAAATTTCTGTTCTAAACAAACCAAATCCTATGCCAGATGATTGTTTTACAGAAAAAGCCACGTTTTTGCGCAAATTAATTTACGAGTTGACATCGGTTGACATTAGCTATCTTCATGTAATCATAGATTAGCCCAGCTTGCCGTTACATTATAAACTTTTTTTTTTCATGCTAGCGTGAAAGTCTCCTTTTAGTACACCAGATGCATACATAAACGCCTTGACATTGTAGCGATTTTTAGCGCTTAAAATGAATTTATTTTCATTTTGAAAGAAACAACACGGTGAGGCAATGGAAAATGCCACTTGCAGGTCATTTGTTTAGAACAGGAAATCGCGTTACCAGGACAACGTGACACTTTCACTTACGCACCCGTTTTTAAGTGATGATGTAATAATGGGATAATAAATCTCTTTTCCGGGTCCAACGGCTTTCAGACTCACATGTTTTTTCTCCATAGACAGTAAAATAAGCTTTTTTTCTCTCCGCTATTCTGACTAGCCTTGAATTGTCATTGTATACTGACTTGTTGCCTCAACGTTACCCTTGAATGTATCATCTGGCTGCACAGCTACAGTGATTACTCTGTTAAAGTTTAGCGATTTTCTTTTAAAACCGCCAAAACACAGGTGGTGATGACAAATGTACAAGTCACAAAAATTGCCATGGCTGCGCTAATAAATGTCTTTTCACGAAATAGCTGTTGGGCCCGTGACGTCGGACTTACCGTAAGAACCGATTGGATTGCGTCCTGCATGTCTGTCTCTGCTGTTTCCTTTCCACTTTTCCTGGAACCAATCCCAAACAGGCTTATTCAACAAGCGCACTCAGACCATTGATCTGATTAGGACTATCCTGCGTACAAAGTCATTTGAACTGTGCCCATTGATCACGCCTCTTGTGCAGTAGAAATACAGCGAGGACTCCCCAGACTAATGGTCCATCTCAAAAGATTGAGTTTAGTGTGGTGATAGCCAGACTAGTAAAGATCCCTTGTTGTTGTGAAATCACAGTCTGTGTCATAAAAAAAAAAAAAACTGTGACTTTTTATTTTGATGTCAAATAGTGTCTTTGAGTCAGAATCTTGTACAGCTCTTTTTTTAAAGTCTTCTGGTGCACAGATCATAGTCTGTGACATAAAAAAAAACACCATTTTTCTTTTGATGTGAGATTTTTACCTTTTGAATCTGAATCTAGTACAACTATTATCAAAGTCTTCTGGTGCACGGATGCCAAAAAGCTGTCAGACGTATGTTTCCTCATTCCTGTAATCTTCCAACCGATCGCATCTAATCTGACGCCTTGTTCTGATCTGCACTCCATGCATGTTTGAGCTGCTGCTGATGTAGTGCACAATGTGAAATTATTTAGAGGAATCTAATGTAGGTTTACACACACACACACACACACACACACACACACACACACACACACACACACACAAGCTGTTCTCCTTGTTGCTAACTGGTGCAGTCTTGTGCATAGCAACCCTGCAAGATCCCTAATCGTTGCAAAACCATAGTCTTGTGACTTCAAAAAAAAAGCTCTTTGACTTGTGTTTAGTTGTGAGACTGCATTGAGGGAGAAGGTCTCTGCACATTGTACTGTATGTGAGCTCAAAAACGGCTTTATTTTAGTCTAAAAAGGCGCCGTTTCGATCTCACAGGGACTTAGTCTGGCAAATGAGACGGGGAAGAGACGGCTATATCATATGAACACATTGTGACGAAGCAAGAAATACTTTGATCTGAGTGGTTTATTATCACAGGTTTATGAAGAATGGCAACACATTACATGTAAATGGCCTGTTTAAGATCCCAGTGGCTATATCCCACAACATGGGTGGCATCCCGTAACATAAACCCCTTATCCCACAACACATCAGCTGACTAGCCTAGTACACCTATATAATGCGTAACCGTCAACTATCTCATAACACAAGGCAGCTTAACCAGAATCTTAGCCGTAGGCTACATTTCCCCCATAACACCTTGCAGGAACGTAACACAGGTATCAGCATGTCCGATCCACGCTACAATATACTTTATTGTAGTCTAAAAAATGATTGTTTTATTGATAATATTGCTATTCTCCCTATTTTGTAATTGTTCACTGTTAATTTAATTTGTATTGTTATTTATTTGTATGTCGCTTTGGACAAAGGCGTCTGCTAAATAACCATAACCATAACCATAACCATAAAAAGGCGCCGTCTCGATCTCACTGGGATTTCATTGGGCAAATGAGACGCCTATATCATATGACCGTAGCTAATCAGACTTCTGCCTTAACCAGGTCAGGTCACACCCATGGATGGCAAACAGCCCAAACAAGACTCTTAAGTTACTGCTCCTCAATATGTCTTAGAGTGGAGAGATTACGAGGGCATTGGGATGAACTGGGAATAGCGACCTGTTCAATCCCAATATGTTTTAGAGTGGAGAGATTACGAGTGCGTTGAGATGAACTGGGAATAGCGACCTGTTCAATCCCAATATGTTTTAGAGTGGAGAGATTACGAGGGCATTGAGATGAACTGGGAATAGCGACCTGTTCAATCCCAATATGTTTTAGAGTGGAGAGATTACGAGTGCGTTGAGATGAACTGGGAATAGCGACCTGTTCAATCCCAATATGTTTTAGAGTGGAGAGATTACGAGGGCATTGAGATGAACTGGGAATAGCGACCTGTTCAATCCCAATATGTTTTAGAGTGGAGAGATTACGAGTGCGTTGAGATGAACTGGGAATAGAGACCTGTTCAATTCCGATATGTTTTAGAGTGGAGAGATTACGAGTGCATTGAGATGAACTGGGAATAGCGACCTGTTCAATCCCAATATATTTTAGAGTGGAGAGATTACGAGTGCATTGAGATGAACTGCCACTGGATTTTGTTCGTCATTTAACGTTTATGATCAACAAGTCCATCTGTTTTTTAGTATGAAAAGACTTACCTACTGTAGCACTCTCTTGAAAGACCATTTTGACTTCATTTAAGAATACCTGGACTCGTAGTAAGTCTTAGCTTAGCACTGGAAGACAAATGTGCTTGTTTTTAGGACAAATGTATTTAACACACTGGCAGACTTAAATGAAGTCAAATGGTTTCGTAAGTATGAAAAGGTAAGTCTCTTTATACTGAAAACTTTTCTCTTATCTTGATTTAAGATTAGTAACACTTGGTTAGATTTTATTAGATAAACATTTTTTTGCTGTGTGCACACCTATAATTAACTGCAGTCTGTCAAAAATATTTAGCCAATATGTCAAAGTCTTCTGGCGTAAGGACGCCATAAAGCTGTCAGCAAACTTTCCCTTAACGCGTCCCAATGTTCACATCTATAATTGTGTTGGCTCTTCCTCATTCTCTCAGTGCAACTTTCCCTCATTCTTCCATCCAATCATGTTTGATCTGAGGCCTTGTTTTCCTCATTCCTGCATTCTTTCAACCAATCATGTCTGATCTGAGGCCTTGTTTTCACCTGGGGAACACGCCATCAAATATTTCCTGGTTTGATGATGGATGTTTTAGAACTACCTTTAGGGGTATTAAACAGGTTTGATTCAGTTCTCAACACACACACACACACACTCATACACACACACACACACTGCAAAAGCGGCCTATGTGATGAAATCTAAACAAGTGCTATTAATCGTATATAGGCTATCAAGATCAACTAATCTAGTAGGTATTTTTTTCGGTGTAAAGAGACTACCTAGCACGTTCTCGTAAAATCATTTGACTTAGATTAGAGTTGGAAGAGTTTGACTTAACACGTCCGGGTCTGAGGCCTTTCAGACACTCTGAGGCAGTTTGCTACCACTTTAGATTTTTAAGTTTTTTGTCTAACTGAAAACATCCATGCAAAAGTGACACATATAGTTTTAATCTAGAAGTCCTAAGCAATAAGAAAATGAGAGTGAAGTGAATGTAAAGAAATTTGTTTTTATTTAAATAAAGTGCAAACACAACCTTACAAAATCCCATTTTCAAAGGTCTTCAAACTTTATAAAAAAAGCACAAGTAGCGTCTGCGCATGACTCAGTTATAAATTCAATTCACCTTTTTTTAAAAAAAAAAAAGATCTGGATTTGCAGAATATGAATATGAATGTTAACATTGAACATTTTGGGCTGTACTACCTGTTTTAGCCCTGTGAATAGGGAAACCCTAAAAAAACTATTTTAAACGATTTTAACACAGAGATTATCCTAGTCAATTAGAACAGCTTTTAGATGACCTATTACACACTCAAAGTTCACATGTGAAGACTTAGGTCAAATATCTACTATGCTGCATATTGGTAGCTGTCTAAAATTAACATAGCTAAGGCCTTATATTGATATAGTGAGCTAATTTCATGGAAGGCTCCTTAAAATAAGTCTTCTTAAATGAAGTCAAAATGATCTTTCGTAGGTCCTACTATAATAATTTCAAATAGATGTTTTGTTCTTAAAGTGAGATTAAAAACACTTGGTTATATTTTATTTTTTACATTGCACACACATAAAGCCACACAGACACAGACACACACACACACACACACACACACACACACACACACACACACACACACACACACACACATATAAAGCTACACCCACTCAGGCTATTTCAGCTATTGGGATGCCAGACGTGATGGTTGTGTGTGTGTGTGTGTGTGTGTGTGTGTGTGTGTGTGTGTGTGTGTGTGTGTGCCAGGTGTAATTGTTGACAGTGGCAGTGAAACTATGTGTATGTGTGTGTGTGTGTGTGTGTGTGTGTGTGTGTGTGTGTAATGGAGGCCAGCTAGCATAGCTGAGCATATAGAATATTAGTAAATGTCTTTCCTTGATGCCTCCAGAGTGAACGCTAGCAACTCCATTATTATCAACACGCTCGACCCCCGATCATGGGTTCAAGTCCGGGCATGTGTAGGGCTGAATCGTGCAGGTTCAACACAACGCAAGTTACATGTGCATACCTGTGTGTGTGTGTGTGTGTGTGTGTGAAAAGGAAGGAGGAAACAGAGACACATGAGGAGGGAACACCCCAGCAGCATTTAAACGTTTCCCATTTCCGACATACACAGCAAAGGTGTTACGGCTGCCATGACTCGTTTTGGTTACTAAGTGATGATGTAATAATGGGATAATAAATCTCTTTCTGGGTCCACCGGCTTTCAGACTCACTGGCCTCCTGGGTAAAGGCTGGCGCCCACCGGACACGTATATGCGGCGCGCCGCGACAACAAAACAGTTAGAACTCCATTGTTTTAAACGGAGCAAAGCCCACTGGAAACGTCTGCCGCGCAGCAGCCGCACAGAGATAGAAAGCTATTCTAAAATCCTGCGCGTCAAGCCCAGACCGCCGAACACCGCAGAACGGCGTGTCCGCTGAACGGCGTGTCCGGTGGGCGCCGGGCTTAAGACCGACCACAACACCATTCTTCGAGTATCAAAGTATCGCTAGAAACTTAAAGTGGCGAAAGCATCTGTCAAACTTTTTAGGAAATGGTCACCACAAGCTATAGACACATTACTGGACTGCCTAGACTCCACGGAATGGAGCAACTTTCAGTCTGATGGTCAGGATATTACCCTTTATGGGGCAAATAACCATATGTTGTCACTTCCGCACACACTGAAAATTCCCTCCCCCTGCCTCCATTTGGAGTTGTAGAGTCATGTGGTTTTCTCTCAGCCAATTAGGGAAGATCAAGCTATCTTACCAATATTGACATCATAGCATCTGACCAATCAGCAGTGGACTGCAGCACCTCAAACACAACCAGAAATCACAGAAATCTGGCAGAAATCACATATTTCATGTTTTTGAACCTGGCTCATCCCACAACTATCATAATAACATCAAACCTGAACATTGTAAGTTGATGTAACTCGCATATTATTAGTTGTGTTAAAGATTGAGATTGTTGTTATTTGCATAGCATTTTTAAAAATGAGCTTATTGTTTGGCTAAAAACTAAATGCACTATATTTGATCATATATATTTGCCCTGTTCACATAAGTGGCACAAGTTTCCATTTTTACACATGACTTATGTATGTATCTTTTTAATATAATTAAATGGCATACACAGGTGCTTATTGTTAGTGTGAGAACTAGTACTGTGTGCATTTATTTTAATGACTCAATACTGGTTAGTGATAAAACACAATTATGAGCAAATATAAGTGGTACTTTAGTGATTATAGTTGTATTTTTGTTTTTATACACTGGTTCATAGGAGTATAGCATTCATCGTCCTAGGCACCTGTGTATGCCATTTAATTATAGCCTATTAAAAAGATACATGGGGTCACGAGTCCATGTACCAAGTTTGGTTTTGATACATGCAGGGGTTGCTGAGATATAAGCTCACTTTCAGTTTGGTGGCAAACTTCGATTGGCTGTTACGGGCGAACGGTAAAAGTTCAGAAGAAAAAACTGAAATGCTGTAAGGCCTGACTCGCTGCAGCAATCGGGACAGCAACAGACACGCATTTTCCCCGGAGTATTGACACCTCTGACTTGTAATTTGTAATTAGCGTTTGCCCTATAAAAGAACTCAGTATCTGTTGCCTCAACGTGAGGTATTGTTTGTTGGATTGTTTGAGGAAACTATACTAAACCTTTGAAGAAGTTACCTGTTAACTACATTTTTGGATTCTACGTTTGGATTACGTTTTTGGATTATTCACCCTGCTTTTTGGACTGTGGCTTTGTGGCTCTTTAAGTAAAGAAGAACAAACTGCACTTGAGTCTGAGAAACTTTATTAAATCATTACAAATGTGTTGGTGAGGCAACAGCTGAGGATGCTCTGTGTCAAGTATGGTGTTGATCGTACATTTTTTTTCAAATTCACTCTCTGTTCTTTTTTTCCCCAGACAGGCAAGGACATAATATGTGACTCTCCACGACAAAACCAGTCGCTTGTCACAACAGGCGTTTCTGAGAAAAATTACCATTTATGTTACTTGTGCTAAAATCGTGGATTTTTTTTTAGTGTGTTTTGAAACAGTGGGAGGTCTGCACTGTACGGCCGTGAATACATTTCGCCAAAAAACGTACCTTTTCTAGTCTAAAAACGTGAGTTTCTTGAGGTGAGAAATTCAATTCCAGCAGGAAGTCAGAGGCGGCTCGTTTTTGCCGCTCTATTACAATATTTACGGTAAATGCACTCATTGACAACCACCGAGCTATCTGCATGCTCTGTCGTTGTATACAAGTGAGTACCGTAAATCTTAAAATAGTGGCGACCTTACAAAGCGTTCGTGAGTGTTGAGCCAACGGTTAACTTCAGAGGCAGATTTTTCAGTTTTTCTCTTGGCATGACAGGATGAACTCAACTCCTTTGAGTGTTTATATTTCAGTAATGTGACGTTCAATTAATTAGATATAGGTATCGTTTTGAAGGTTGATTATGGGTTAACACCACACACACACACACACACACACACACACACACACACGCACCACCCATCCGTTCAAGCCTTCCTGGCTGCACTGTGTCTTTTTAGTTGGTGACTCCAGCTTCTTGGTGGATCTGAGGGCCTGTGCTGGAGTGTGTGTGTGTGCGTGCGTGCGTGCGTGCGTGCATGTGTGTGCCTGTGCGTGTGTGTGCCTGTGCGTGTGTGTGTGTGTGTGTTGTGTGTGTGTGTGTGTAGTGGATGAGCTACATGAGGGCCTCTCGTAGGTGACTGATGTGGTGTGTGTGTGTGTGTGTGTGTGTGTGTGTGTGAGTGAGTGTGTGTGTGTGTGTGAGTGTGAGTGTGTGTGTGTGTTTGTGTGTGTGTGTGAGTGAGTGTGTGTGTGTGTGTGAGTGAGTGTGTGTGTGTGTGTGAGTGTGTGTGTGAGTGAGTGTGTGTGTGTGTGTGAGTGAGTGTGTGTGTGTGTGTGAGTGTGTGTGTGTATGGTGGATGAGCTACATGAGGGCCTCTCCTAGGTGAAGGATGTGGTGCTCTGCTAATCACTACATCTGTCTCCATGGTAACTGTGTACTAGCAATGGTGTTATCTTGGCTGAATCTTGAAGAGAAATACTCCTCCTCTTCTCTCTCTCCCTCTATCTCTCTCTCTCCCTCTATCTCTCTCCCTCTGTCACACTCTCTCTCCCTCTGTCTTTCTCTCTCCCTCTCTCTCTCTCTATGGGTGTGCATGTTCACTGCAGTATAACAGGACTAAGATCATGTGTTGGTGTCTGTATGTGTACACTGCAGTATAACAGGCCTAAGATCATATGTTGGTGTCTCTATGTGCACACTGCAGTATAACAGGCCTAAGATCATGTGTTGGTGTGTCTATGTGTACACTGCAGTATAACAGGCCTAAGATCATGTGTTGGTGTGTCTATGTGTACACTGCAGTATAACAGGCCTAAGATCATGTGTTGGTGTGTCTATATGTTCACTGCAGTATAACAGGCCTAAGATCATGTGTTGGTGTCTACGTGTACACTGCAGTATAACAGGCCTAAGATCATGTGTTGGTGTCTGTATGTGTACACTGCAGTATAACAGGCCTAAGATCATGTGTTGGTGTGTCTATGTGTTCATACTGGCCTAAGATCATGTGTTGGTGTGTCTATGTGTTCATACTGGCCTAAGATCATGTGTTGGTGTGTCTATGTGTTCATACTGGCCTAAGATCATGTGTTGGTGTGTCTATGTGTTCATATTGGCCTAAGATCATGTGTTGGTGTGTCTATGTGTTCATACTGGCCTAAGATCATGTGTTGGTGTGTCTATGTGTACACTGCAGTATAACAGGCCTAAGATCATGTGTTGGTGTCTACGTGTACACTGCAGTATAACAGGCCTAAGATCATGTGTTGGTGTCTACGTGTACACTGCAGTATAACAGGCCTAAGATCATGTGTTGGTGTCTCTACGTGTACACTGCAGTATAACAGGCCTAAGATCATGTGTTGGTGTCTCTACGTGTACACTGCAGTATAACAGGACTAAGATCATATGTTGGTGTCTATGTGTACACTGCAGTATAACAGGCCAAAGATCACGTGTTGGTGTGTCTACGTGTACATTGCAGTATAACAGGTCTAAGATCATGTGTTGGTGTGTCTATGTGTACAATAGCAGACTGCCTCAAAGTGTCAACTTTTTAATGGCCTTTATTAAATGTGCTTAAAAGCATTACAAAATAATCAATGAAGTCTTTAAAAGCGGCAGATAAAATACAAAGTTGGATTTAAAAACTTGTGAGGGGTTCTAGATATGCAATGGGAGACCCCATCTTTATCAAATAAACACAATAAACACGATAAACAACAACATATAAAATATTTGTTATCATCAAGGCATCTCAGCAGGCAAATATGGAAAGCTGTTTAACTGTATTGTCCTCAAACACAGAAGAGAGAAGTGTGTTGAGATCAGGTGTACAGGAGAGAGAAGTGTGTTGAGATCAGATCAGGTGTACAGGAGAGAGAAGTGTGTTGAGATCAGATCAGGTGTACAGGAGAGAGAAGTGTGTTGAGATCAGGTGTACAGGACAGAGAAGTGTGTTGAGATCAGATCAGGTGCAGGAGAGAGAAGTGTGTTGAGATCAGATCAGGTGTACAGGAGAGAGAAGTGTGTTGAGATCAGGTGTACAGGAGAGAGAAGAGTGTTGAGATCAGGTGTGGAGGTCAACCATCTCCACATCATCATAGACGTCTTCATCTCCACTCTGCTGACCCTCTCTGCTCTGACGTCCAGAGGTCTGCTCTCCTCTTCTGCTCCTCAGCTTAACCAGATCACGGCAGCGACCAGCCCCAGCAGCACACAGCCCATCAGTGGAGCGTACGCTCTGTAGAAAGGAGAGTGCACCCCAAACCCATCCCTGTACACCAGGCGGAAGGTGCCCTCAGAACAAAAAGAGGTAAGATTTCCTAATTCACCCACAACCACTCCATAGACTCTCCATGTGTACAGCCGGCTGTCCTCTGCTGTGAGGTTGGAGATGATCAGAGAGGAATTAGAATGAGATTGGGACACAGTCACTCTGCCCCTCAGATCTTCAGGCATGAACACATAATTGGTATTCATTTCGGAATCTAGCTTCACACCCCAAGTTTGGGGAAGTTTCTGACTGTACCAATGGATCACAAATGGCAATAACCCATTGACCCGGTGTTCAGTAATATCCAGAAGGACACTGTCACCATGAGAGAACACCATATCAAGGAGAGAGAATCTGATACAAACAAAGAGGAAAGCCAATTCTGTAAGAACACCATGCTCCACACAGTGATATAACCCAGAGTGTTGTCGTGACACAGAGGGAATGATGACGGAGTAGTTATCTACATAGCTGCCGTTTAGCATGTACATCACTTCCTTTCTGAATTTGACCTGCCCAATGGGAGTGGATCTATTTGAAATGCAAGCTAGAGTCAGGTTCTCCTCTTCATGTGCAAAGACAAGTTTAATATACCCAAATAGCGAGCTTCGGCTATAACTTGGGCATTGTGCTCCTCTCCATACTGTACACTGGAAATAAAAGTCACGAGCTGTAACCCCAGACAGTGTGACCTGAGAGGTGTTGAGATCCACCTGCAGTCTGCCCCTCAGATCCTCCACCAGTGGCTCCAGCGAGGAGTCGGTGTCCAGGACCAGAGTCCAGTCAGTCACTGACATCATATGGGACAGCATGCTACGTCTGTACAGCTGTATTCTGCTCCCATGACCCAGAGTGGAATTCAGCTCACACAGTTTAACACTGTCACCATGCTTGACCCATTCCGTAGCCAGCTCTTCAAGAGTTTCTGCACAGACGGTGAGACTGAAGTTTCTGTGTTCTGTGATGTTTCCTCCTCTCCAGCCTTCAGCCCTGTAGTCTCCACTCTGGGACATGTTAAGGTTGTACATTTTTAAATAGAATTTAGAGGAGTTAAAACACTCCACCTTGTAGCCGTCTGGCTGTGGTGTCTCTGGCTGTGAGCAGTTGATCAGCAGCAGATCTCCATCTCCAGAAACCCTGTACAGCATGTAGTCATTTACGCTCTCAAACCTGGGAACAAGTCTAGCATCCCCTCCTTCATGTCCAAATATGAACTCAGGATCTGGACTGAGGTGGACACCAGTGATGAAAATCAGCAGGAGAAATCCACTCACACACACTGCAGCTTCCATTCTGAGTTGTGTGTTTGAGTTGAAGTTAAGTCCGTGTGTGTCTCTCTGCTTCTACCAGACAGACTGTGAGAGCTCTGCCAGGCTCAACCTGCCCTCCTATCAACCGGAACTGGTTTCTGAGTGCGTGAGCTTGTGCGTAGGCATGTGTGTTAGTTCCGGAGCCTTCTTTCTCTCTATCAGATGTAGAGAGTTGAGATCAAACTAACTGTTTACACTTCAGAGTTACGCACAAACATTTTATTTTATGTGATGTACTAACTATATGTGAATATTATGTGATGGTTAAAGTTGTTGTGTGCATGTGTGTGTGTGTGTGCGCGTGTGTGTGTGTGTGTGTGTGTGTGTGTGTGTGTGTGTGTGTGAGTGTGTGAGAAATAGAGTGAGAGTCTACACGTGTGTGTGTGTGTGTGGTGTGAGTGAGTAAGTGTGCACACCTGTGTGTGTGTGAGAGAGAGAGTGAGTGAGTGATTGAGTGAGTGTGCATGCCTGAGTGTGTGTGTGTGTGTGTGTGCGTGCGTGCGTGCGTGAGTGAGAGAGAAGGAGAGAAGAGAAGGAGAGAGAGAGAGAGAAAGGGGGGGGGGGGGGGCTTTGGCTGGGTAATCTTGCCGACATTTTGGATTTCGAGTTAAAAATGTAGTGTATTGTTATGATTTTTGCCAAAATAAAATAACCTTGTTGACCCTTGGTCATAAGGTGCACTGCAGTCAGATCTGCTGCATGTAGTCCCGTGTTGTTTCCCTACCAGATCAGAGTAGCCATGCTTGTGATCTGGTAGGTTCACTGTACAAAGCACTCCACACAGTACAGTATATCAGTTTTCTAAAAGTAACTTGATGTTTAAGTTGGTAACTTCGATGTTTCCCATGTATTATATATACTATATTATATATTATACATACGATCATACCGCTTTTTGCATGGGTGTACAGGGTTGAACTGTTTGGTTAAACATGCATTGAAAGTATAATACTCTGTTTCTGTCATGTGTGTATGCTTAGGGTGTTTTCACACCTGGTCCCCTTTAAAAGAAACTCAGTCCTCTTTGGACCAAAAAGTGGACCAACAGAAAAAGAACTCAGTTCTTTTTGTGTTCACGCTGTGAGTTTATGAGAAAGGGAACTGGATTCTCTTCCTGGTCCAGTTAAGCTTTGCTGGGGCCTCAGTCCTCTTTCTGTTCACACCAGGTCCATAGAGCTCTCAGACCCCTACTGCACTGAATCAGAGAGGGTTAAAGCAGAGCGAGAGGCCCCAACCATGCCAGTTACTGTCTGATTGCTAGCTAGCCGCCTAGCTAAGGTAACATTTTGAACGGAGCAGTGTAATTTCTTTGAAGTGACAACTACCTGAATAACATTAGTGACATTAGTTAAAGTGGGTAGTTTATACTCAAATGAACTTGCAGCGGTAAATACAGTTTAAGCGGAGTCTTTCAACTGTTAGTGACCTGGCAGCGCATAGCTGTGTTGTTATGGAGTCTAAATCCCCCCCCCCCTTTTTTTGTCCTAGAAACATAAGTGACACCATTAGAAACCTTTAACCCAGTCTAGATTTTTTTAGTATTGATTTTATTACTCTATATGAGCTCAATATAGAAAATCAATTGGAATTTTTTTTAAAAATATGCTTTTATATAGAAGTTATGTTACTGTCCACGTATGTGGACAGTGCGCAACAAAGGGGTAAAAAAGAATAAAATGTAATGACAGAAAATATGGAAACTATGGCCCTCTACTTCCTCCATACTACCCACCTAGCCCTCTACTACCCCCATACTACCCACCCACCTCTCTACTACCTCCATACTACCCGCCCACCCCTCTACTACCCCCATATTACCCACCCCTCTACTACCACCACTACCCAACCACCCCTCTACCATATCCATACTACCCACCCCTCTACTACTAACCCACCCACCCCTCTACCATATCCATACTACCCACCCCTCTACTACTAACCCACCCACCCCTCTAGTACTCTCATACCCACCCCTCTACTACCCACCCACCCCTCTACTACCCCCATATTACCATACCACCTTGGCATTACCATATGTAATTAGGTCATTATTTATAAATATGTTTACCAAATGTTTGTTTCTTTGTAATTTAAAGCAGTTAAAATCATATTTAAAAAAAAAAAAAAAAAAAAGTCCTAGTTACAAAATCTAATTTTTGGTCATTTAACTCCTCTGTTGCGCAACGTCCACATACGTGGACAGTTGCTTTTTAGGGTCTACAAACTCTATTTTACATCAGATTTAATTTCTGAAAACATAGAGTTGTTCAACACACTCTCCTGTACAGCATAATATATTTTTTTACATGATTTTGCCTTCTTGAGTACTAACTTTTTACAGATATGCCTGGAGCATTCAGCATATGGCCCTTACTGTCACTCATGTTGAATTGATGATGTCATCAAGCAGTCAATATTCCAAATATAAGATGATACATATTGTTAATATATTGCTATGGACCTACTAAAACTGCCCTGAAGTGGATTGGTGTATATCAACATGATAAATAAGTAGAAAACAGAGTTAAAGTTACTGTCCACGCATGTGGACGTTGCACATCAACTAGTTTCTAAATATATAAGTTTCAAAAGAGAATGTACCAATGGCACTGTAAAACCAATAAAAGAAAATCCTATGATTTCAGTCTTCTCACCTGCAGCAGGCCCATTCAAAAAGCCCATTCAACTTAATTTGCATTTGAAAGAGACACTCACTAAGTGACCCATTTAGTCTGACTCTTTTTCCAATTTTTAGTAAAAATACATAACATTTTTAAATGTTATTTTACTTATATGGAGCAAAGACCGTTGTTTTCAAGGTTCAAATTTCAAAAGCTCAATGTATTGTGGAGAGCAGCCGTGGAAGAATAAAAGAGAGTCAGAAATAGTTGAATAGTAATCCTGGCGTCCTTCATACCGCACGACCTCAAGGACCAATTTGTTTAATAACCATCACCTTTTCATAACCAATATAGCAAAACTGTCCAGAAATACTGTAATGTTGTGACACCTGGCTAATCCCAATCCTAAATTTAGCCCTAACCCTAATGTAATGTTGTGACATCTGGCTAATCCCAATCCTTAACCTAGCCCTAACCCTAATGTAATGTTGTGACATCTGGCTAATCCCAACCCTAAACCTAGCCCTAACCCTAATGTAATGTTGTGACACCTGGCTAATCCCAATCCTAAACCTAGCCCTAACCCTGATGTAATGTTGTGACATCTGGCTCAAAGGTGCATGCTACTGTATGTTTAAGATGAATAATGAACAATAAATACCTATGCATGGGTGATGAAGAGAGCGTATGAGCTGTCTGCAAATCAACATGCTTTCTAGTCTTTCTAGGCTACGCCACAATATCTATAGAGAACAAATCAATCAATAAAACAATGATAATAATGAAGTGACTACAAATTAACTTATGTTTGCGCTGCAGTCAATCTCCCAACTCTGGCAAAGTGTGGTTGCCTACTTGAGAAGGTTGGGCTAGCCTACTGTAAAAACAGCCTTGGCTACCCAACTCTACTTGAGAAGGTTGGGCTAGCCTACAGTAAAAACAGCCTTGGCTACCCAACTCTAATTGAGAAGTTTGGGCTAGCCTACAGTAAAAACAGCCTTGGCTACCCAACTCAACCTTGAGAAGTTTGGGCTAGCCTACAGTAAAAACAGCCTTGGCTACCCAACTCAACCTTGCACAAATATCCTTAAAGGCACAGTAATCCTTTTAATACTCACCCATTTCAAAAAATCCAGAAACGTCTGCCATGTCGTTAAGACTTCCGAATTGGCACGACCGCCAGACTGTTTCATCATCTTGGCGTGTTCTACCACTGGAATCTGTCTCTGTCTCACTTACTTAAGTATTCCCTTATTCTCACGCTGGGTATTAGTGTGTAGTTTACCTCTCCATACGTGCTCAATGAACCGTGTTCGTTGGGGGACGGTCAGTGCTTAATTTGAGCCGGGAAACAAGCCGGAACAAGATCCGGAACCTCCGATGTTGGATCCGTGAGATCCGGAACCTCCGACATTGGATCCGACAGCTATTAAATTAGATCCACCACCTCCATGACCACACCACAATGAAATAAAGCAAACAATAATTCATTCATTCATGAAATAAAAGTTTGTTCGGACCTTTTGGCCGCGGTCAACACTGTCCCCATCTCAAGTGCAGAGTGAGCGGGGTTTTTCGCAGATTAACTTGATTTGCGCAGCAAATAGAGCATCTCTTTTCCCCTCTACCATCTCCTCACAACTCTTTATTGGCCTTGTCGGCCCACTGCTTAAGCTACCCGGTTCAATCCCATTCCTTAGGTGAAATCATGGATTGCCAAAGGACATATCTGCACGGGATCTGAGGAGTAGGGAAATAGAGGCAGGTGTCTATCTATAGATACTGTATGGGCTGTTTTGGACAAATAAGATATATATGTAAGTAAAATGAAGTCTTAATTATTCTCTGCTGGTCCTCTCAATATATTGTAGTCTTTGTTTTATTTGTTAGCCTAATTATTGATTCATTGTGTTGCGTTAACGTGTGTTTGGAGAGTTAACGGGCGAACTTTGAGTGAGTAGTGTGTGCTTGTTTGGAGTTCATCCTTTTACTCTGAGCGTTGTCCGTTGTGGTTAAAATAACCTTGGCTAGCTTACTGTCTTGCAGTGTTGGCGAAATAAAGCTTTAAACATGCAAATCTGCACTCTGTCTCCGCACTCGGTAACTGGTTTAATTGTAGGCTAGTGCATACAGAATCGTTGTGCGTCGTCGTCCCGCCGACCCTTTATTTATTTATTTATTTATTCATTTATTATTTTTGAGTCGCCGGATCCACCCATCCTCTGCGTTCCGGCACCTCCCACTTTACAAATTAAGCACTGGGGACGGTGCTTTTCTGATGCAGTGCTAGAGTAGTCTATGACAGGGGCGTGGCCAGCGAGTATAATCAGGTGTAGGCTTGAACTGGAGAAAGTGAACAAGTCCCGCCCCCATTCATTTCAATGGGAATGCTAGGCTAGTGAAAAGTGCCAAAATTGAACGATTTTTTCAGGCTTCAACATGGCGTTTCAAGGGTCTTGTTTCCGGTGCCGTTTTACTTAGCCAATGAAGTGCCAGGTTATTGATTGACGTAAGGTACTGAAGGAGAGCTCGTGCCCACACTAAGCTCGTGCATGAGCTGAGAGTGGAACAGTCACCAATCAGCATGAGGAAAACGCAGGAAAAACGGCACCGGACATGATGTATTTCTGGAAAATGGCGACGAGGAAGTGCGCTGCTAATCGGCTAAGCTAACCAGCCAAATCCTGACCCCCTGGGTGTAGGCTACCTGTGAGACTGTGAGACCCAATGAGAGAGAGGAGCGCGGAGACATGACAGGTGGGATGTACAGTAATTAACGACCTGGAAATAGACAGTAGGCTACTTACTGTATTCGTGGGTTTCACCTTTCCACAGGCGGGTTGATCAAGCACCATGCAGTCTGCCATCATAATCAAGGTGCTTGGTTTTATACACCTGTGGAAAGGGACCTGATGAAACCCATTATAATCTAAACATGGGAGACAATGTCATCATTCAAAAGACAGGAAGGCTGAGCTATTCAACCATCCATGTGTGCATTGAGGTCCCGATGGGTGTCTTCATGCAGTTAAAGCAACACTAAAGCACTTTTCCTCTGTCGCACGCACGCTATTTGATTATCCAGCAAACACCGATGTCCACAGACAAGGCAGAGCATGTTGCATGATTTTATGAAAGCATGATGTATTGTGACATCGAAGCAAGTCAAATTTGTAGTTTCTTATGTCTCATTTCATCAAACTACATGTCCGCTACCCGATCTGGTAAACTAACATAGAGCGGTTATAGCCGGTAGAGGGCCGCGAAATGAAAAGCAGAAGTGCCGTTGAGCCACTGAAATGATTTTTGAAACATTGTTTTAAGGTATGAAAAACTCTTTACTGTTGTTTTAAAGGGAAACTATGCAGGTTTCACTTTTTGTTTTACGCTTGCATGTTACTGTGTAGAGCTTTGTCTACAGCTTCAGCGTGTTTATTTTACAAAACTCCTCAATCGGTCAGTCTGCCTTTTCATGAGCATGATCTTGCAAGTCTGGAGACTTTCTGTCCGGCCCAGTGGCACAAACTTGCAAGCGTGCTTTTTCTGCTCAGGAGGCGCTAGGGGGAAGCGAGACAGCCGTCAGTCATTCAACCCGAAATAAATCAAATTACCATTCCGAACTCCGAAGCTGATCAGTTAAGGCAAA
>NC_084994.1:7266140-7456140 GCF_963854185.1 Sardina pilchardus
CACCACTAGATAGGCGCCTATTTAGCAGTGCTTCGCCTGTGATGAGGCCGAATATAGATCCAAGTAAATGTTTGCCCAGGTAATAGCCTCGTTCGAATTTGCATTATGATTTGTACTCGTTCTGAACACACGTCTTCCAAGATGTATTTGGAAAAAAAATAGATGTCTCGGTCACTTATTTTGGAGGACGTGCTAACTGACTCCCTTCATTTACAGCAACTGTGCTAAGCTAAAGCTAGCTAAAACGCTGCTCCCAAAGCAGGACAAAGCCCGGACGGATTTGAATCAGATTTTTTTCACTGTTCTAACTCTGGGGGTGACCGAGACTGCCTTAATTTCATTTTTGGGTGGCGTACTTTTGGGTACTGTGAATTTCTCTACTGTGTTTATTCTTAATCAAATGAAATTAATGCATTTGAAAAAAAAAAAAAACTGTACAATGAGCCTGCTGCCTACTCATGATATGTTACATGTTTGTTGGCCAAATTCTCTCACGTAATGGCTTTTTAAATGTAATTTATATTATTTCACACAAACACTCCATCCATCTGTTCCTGGCCCGGCCCCCCTGTCAAATCTTAGAACCCAGTGTGGCCCTCCTGGCAAAAAGTTTGCCCACCCCTGGTTAAGGGTGTCTAAGTATTTAAGAGAAACTGAGAGCTTAGAGTAAAAACAGACCTTCAGACTGTAATAACAGACTGCAATAAGAGACCACTGGGAGCCCTATACAAAAACAAACATAATAAAAAGCCCAACAAATTGTGTCTGACTCGGTACATCCAGCTATTAAATACGTTATAGAACACATTTCTACATCTGTGGACAAGAAAGATTATTATTACCATTGTTTGACTGTCATATGCTAAATTCACATAACTCCCCCTTTTGTGACCTTTGTGATGGCTGATCAATGACCACGCCCACCTGAAGTATCCCCACGTCTTTATGTGGTCGGATAGAGAGTCCAGAATGAATTTAATCGAGTCAGTACCTTTCCAGAAATGTCGCTGCTGCAGCTGGCAACGCTTTAACAACACTTTATTAACATTTCCGGAAAGGTACGGACTCGATTAAATTCATTCTGGACTCTCTATCCGACCACATCAAGACGTGGGGATACTTCGGTTTGGCTTTAGGGACCCTCTACTCAATACCACGTAAGTGTAGTGTTGTTTGGAACAGTAGAAGAGGTATAAAAATAGCGTTTTGTAGCGGCGAAAGGACATGCCCGGTTCACTTCCAGGCTAGCGAGTTTTGGCTAAAAACGGTGAACTCGAACTTTCTCAAAATACATCCGAATGACATGATTTTGGTGTCAACTCAACGTATGTACTCCCAATAGTCCGAAAAATTGATCTAAAGTGCATTTCACTCCGGATTATCCCTTTAATGACTGGGTGAATTGAAGTGGTAAAGTTATCTAAGAACAAAATTATATCATCTGCATACAGAGATATAATATGATTATGATGACCAATTTTCATAGGGGAAGCTGTAGATTGCCTAATGGCTTGTGCTAGGGGTTCCAGAGAAAGACAAAATAAAAGTGGCGAGAGTGGACACCCCTGTCTTGTTTCACGCTGCAAAGTAAAAGGGGGGGAGATTATGTCACCTGTCAGCTAAAGGTGAGTGGTATAGGGCCTTGATCATTGCTATAAAGTTATGTCTGAAACCAAAACGTTGCAACTGCCCAGCAGTGTTGAAACATCTATATGGTTGAATGAGACGGGTGGCAAATCGTCCAGAAAGTGTGACACAAATCTTGTGATATCATCCCCACACTCATTCAGCACTCTCATTAAGGAGCGCCTGCAGGAATTAATGCTATGGTACGCACACCAATCAACCCCCCTTAAGTTAATTTTGTCTGCGTATTAACGTGATGACTAACTTCATATAGAAAATTGTAAATATCCTTATTGCATGTGATGCAGCTAATGGGATACTGTGCATAGTTGGGAAGTTATGGTAGGCCAATTTGATGTGAATACACGCACAAGGGTAATTTTCACCGTGATGGTATAGTCGAGTTGAGGGGGGATGAGGGGGGATGGCATCCCCCTTTGGAATTGATATGGTCAAAATCATCCCCCCTCTGAAACGGCCATCCCCTGTAATTTTTCAATGAATGTGGAAATATCACCACTATTTCATTTTCAACATTTAGCTTTTGCGCACATCGAGGCTAAAATACTGTGGACGAGAGGCATGCTCCTCCTATTGTCACAGCAATCAGCGACATATAGAAGCATGCAGCCTTCTTTTACTGTCTATGCGCACGGCAGGTGATTTCATTCAGCAGCATCATGGCCAAGCGACAAACAAAGTTTGATCTAAGGGACGTCAGCTTTATTAAGAGGACAAAAAGTTGATGAATTAGAAAGAGTACATTTATACTCAAACCTGAAACGCCCAGTCTCCCTTGTTTGCTAAAGTGAAGGTACCTAGCCCGCTAGTGAGAGCTAGGTCTTCACTCCAGCTGTTTCTGAACAAACTTGCCATAATGTAATTGGAAAGGATAGGCTACCGTAGCGGCTCATGGTGAGCTAACGCAATGTTGTCCAACTTTTTAGGTCTTATTGAGAGTGATGTATGAATGCATCCTCACTCACACGAAAGAATAGTTTTGTAGTGTGCGGTTCAGCAAATAGACAATGTCATGAGGTGGCTGAAGAGACAAACGTATGAACATCTGTTCATCTTTAGAATTATTATTCCGCTGTGCAGGTAGCCTAGGCGCAAAGAATACGCTTTTGTTTTGCATTTTTAATGGTAGAACGTAAGACTGAGACTGAGCTATAAAGTATCCCACCAACATTGTTGTGTGGCAATTAAAGTTTCTGTTCTAGGCTACTGTATGGTGGTATAATTCCAGAGTGAAAGCAAAAAGTCTCAACTTTTTGTGTTGGTTCCATTTAACTTGGCTAGATTGGTAATTATAACAAGTCATCGTTGAATGCATTAAAATTGATGTCTGGTTCACTAATTCAGATCTGATAGATATTTAGTATATCTAAGTGATAATGTTACTCTGAACTGGGATCAATTTTAGCAACTCGACATAGACATGATCACTGCTCTCATGCATAGCTTAACATACTGTTGACCTTTGTAGATGATACAGCGCTGAGATGTGTCAGGGCAGACCTCAAACAGAGCCTTCTTGGCGGCCTCAATCCATTCCGAACTGAAGCTACTTGTCACTGGCACAACAATCTCGTTGTGGCTTAAAGTTCTCATTTTAACCACAAGGAAGTTAAACATTTCGTCTTCCACAATTATTTTACCGGCATTAGTTTTGTAAATCTCCGGTTTTAATCGAGAAAATGCTGAAGCAGCAGCACGCTGTGATTGTCCATCCTCCACTCTCACCATGATGATGCATGTCAGTGTATATCGAGTGTAAATTGACTCTGGAGTCAAACCTAATGCAACAGCTGCAATTCAGAATGCATATAGGGAGAAAACTAGATGTATGAGCACTGTTCACACATCTGACGGTCCTCAGGTGGCCATAGTTCAATGTAGAGGAACAATAGACCTCTGAAGTTCGCCGACAAAAAGGATTCAAAGCTGCCATCTTTGCCCATATAAGGAGATCCGGGAGTTAATTGAAGCTAACTGCCTATGGCAAGTTGCATTGTAAGTTAGCTCTGGGGTAGCAAAGATCAAAGTGAGCCGTCTTCACCTACCGAAGATCACAATATCCACTAGACAGCAGTGGACAAAACGGTGTAGTGAAAAACGTCTGCATTTCCAATGACATCATCCCGGCATGAGTTTAACAGGTGCGACAATTGAAAATCCCCATGTTATTTTCCCATAGAAAAAATCTCAAGATACCGGTTCTCCTTATGTGGGCAAAGATGGTGGCTTTTTTGTAGGCGAACTTCAGAGGTCTATTGAGGGTGATATGATAATGTGCTTGTTTGGGATGGGGTGTAGGTGTAAACTGAAACGTGATGGGGTAGAAGATGACGGGTTGATGTAAACTAAGAGGTGATGGAGTAGAAGATGATTGGTTGGGGTGGTGGGTGCAAACTGGAATGTTATAAGGTAGGAAAAGGCAAGGGAAGTGTTTGTTTATGTATGTCATGTATTGCATAATCTGTGAGCTAGCTCTCTGTTTGGTAAGTATAACCATTCATAGACAACCTTTTATGTCTACATAGTAAGAAAAATATTAGCAGAAATTAAAGCAACTAATTTACAAAGCTTTATTGTTTTCCAAAAATAATTTCCTAATTTCAGCACTATCTCATTGGATAAAGGGTGCAGATATACCACCTAGCAATTAACATTCTACATGACATTATAAACATGAGAAAGTTGCATTAATCCTCTGATGACTCTTGAAATAAATGCTCAATAAAAGCCTCCACGTATGACTACTGAAACTTGAACACTTTATGATTAAACAATATATTAAAAACCCATTTCCATTGAGAACATCAACACAGCCTTTCCCTAATAAAATGTTGAGGTATAAGAGTTTTGGCTCGAGGCCAAATGATGTTCTGAGGTGTAAGAGTTTTGGCTAGAGGCCTTTCAGGTCTTTCCCCACTATGAGTACTCCACTGTGTCCTGAGGTTACACATATGAGTTAATGTGTTTCCACACTCAGAACACCAGTGCCTTTCTTATTTTTTTTTCATTATTGTTTTGTTCTGGAATGAATCTGATGAGTGATAAGATGTGAGCTTTGCCTGAAACTCATCCCTCACGTGGCACAGTGATATGGCTTTTCCCCATAATGGATCACCTGGTGTCTCTTGAGATGAGAAGCCCGAGAAAAAGTCTTCCCACACTGAGAACACTGATATGGCTTTTCCCCAGTATGGATCATCTGGTGTTCCTTGAGATGAGAAGACCGAGAAAAAGTCTTTCCACAGTCTGAGCATTGATGTGGCTTTTCTCCAGTATGTGATCTATTATGGATAGTGAGCTCTCTACTGGTTTTGAAACTATTCCCACATGTAGTGCAGTGATATGGCTTTTCTCCGGTATGGATCATCTGGTGTATCTTGAGAGTATTTCTCTGAGTAAAAGTCTTCCCACAATCTGAACACTGATATGGCTTTACTCCAGTATGGATCATCTGGTGTGTCTTGAGAGTATTTCTCTGAGTAAAAGCCTTTCCACAATCTGAACACTGATATGGTTTTACTCCAGTATGTGTTATCTTGTGGAGAGTGAGGTCTCCTTTTGTTCTGAATCTCATCCCACATGTAGTGCACTGATATGGCTTTTCTCCAGTATGGATCCTCTGATGTACCTTGAGATTACTCACATTAGTAAAAGTATTTCCACAACCTGAGCACTGATATGGCTTTTCTCCCGTATGAATTATCCCATGGATAGTGAGCTCTCTACTGGTTTTGAATCTCTTCCCACATGTAGTGCACTGATATGGCTTTTCTCCAGTGTGGATCATCCGATGTGTTTTGAGATAACTCACGTTGGTAAAAGTCTTTCCACAGTCTGAGCACTGATATGGCTTTTCTCCAGTATGTGTTCTATTATGCATAGTGAGCTCTCTACTGGTTTTGAATCTCTTCCCACATACAGTGCACTGATATGGCTTTTCCCCAGTATGGATCATCTGGTGTGTCTTGAGAGTATTTATCTGAGTAAAAGTCTTTCCACAATCTGAACACTGATATGGCTTTTCTCCAGAATGTGTTCTCTTGTGTCTTGTGAGCTGTCCTGTCGTTCTGAAGCTTTTCCCACATGTAGTGCAGTAATGTGGCTTTTCCCCAGTATGAATCATCTGGTGTATTTTAAGACCACTCACCTGAGTAAAAGTATTTCCACAATCTGAACACTGATATGGCTTTTCTCCAGTATGGATGCTCTCGTGTCTCCTCAGAAGAGATGTTTTACCAAATGCCTCTCCACAATGAGAACACTGATGTGGCTTTCGTCCAGTAGGTGTTGTCTGATGTGGGTTGAAATCGGAGACAACACTTAAAATCTTCCCACATGTGATCCTTTGAACAACTCCTGTAATATGAAAACATAATTACAACATGGTCTCAATTTTTGCACATACAGCAATGAACATGTTTGTTTTGTCACTTATTGTTGACTCTTGTTGACTATTGTTGGTAAAAGTGTTTGGAGAAAAATGATATGTGAGTGGCAACACAGGCACAGTCACATAATGTCAAGAGCAAATAATAGTGTTAAAGATGGTACAGAGCATCCTTTGATTTAATTATTTCCATGCAATACAAGCTACTATAACGAATATACGCTCATCACACCCCTTCGTCAATATTTCCTGACACAAACGTGTAAGCATCTTACTTGTAGCTAAGGAGTCATCATGGTAAATTGAACTTCTTGTGAAACTCAATTGTTATTAACCTTATATTGATACAAACATATGTTTTGTTCTACAACTTACTTGTAGCTGAGGAATCATCATGGCCATATTCTCCAGAATCAGAATAGTTTTCCTCTGTAATTTCCACTGATGTGAAGTCTTCTCCTTTGCAGGTAGAGGATGTTTCTGTCTTAGTCCTACAGTCTTTTTCCAGCTCAGTCGTATCTTCCACTCTCCTGGCCAAAATATACTCACAGAGGAAATCATCAAAGTCTTCTTCTTTAATCTCCTTCTTCACAGGGATAAGTGGGTCTGCCATTTCAGACTTTACTCATGCTGTGCCAAAAAAATCCTCTCAAACCCTCCTTCAGTTTCGAGACAACAAAATGACCAAATAACAGTAGAGTTGTCCTTATGATAACATACACCTACACACTGTACATCCACAGCACCTCTGTGACAACCACTCTCTGCTAAAAGACCTTTATCTGATCTGCTGACCTCCTGGAGTCAATCTTACCCAATCAGCTGTAAGAATACAGTATTTGCATTGCAAATGATGATGACAAATGATTATTGGATGGACAATTATGATGTCACTCAAGTGAGCATGTCTACTGATTAACCTGCCAAAAGACCACAAAGGAGGATAGATGGGAGTGGGTGGAGGTGTGAAGTGATTAGTGATGGGGGTAGGAGAATGCAGGTGGGGGTGGAGGTGTGAACTGATTAGTGATGGGGGTAGGAGACTGCAGGTGGGGTGGAGGTGTGAAGTGGTTGGTGATGGGGGTAGGAGAATGCAGGTGGGGTGGAGGTGTGAAGTAATTAGTGATGTGGGTAGGAGAATGCAGGTGGGGGTGGAGGTGTGAACTGGTTGGTGATGGGGGTAGGAGAATGCAGGTGGAAGTACGTCTGCAGACTAGTGCTAGTTGACTAGTTTAGTCCACTCATGGAGCAGATGATAAGGAGGGAAAGGCCTTCTGCCTTCTGAATGGTGAAGTGACACACCACATTTTACAGGAATAAAACAACTTTTTTCTGGTTCAAGCTCTGAACCAAAGTGCCACATTCTGACCTATTTTAGTTTGATTGATCGAAATGCTCCAACCGGTTCAAATGCTGGTTTGTGAACGGGAACAGAGTTGGTTCTCTCTCTGTGGAAAAAAAAGGCTAAGTGACCATTGGACCTTTGGTTACTTGCCTGACCAAAGCCCTCTATCCCAGATTACTTGGCTACTGTTGGAAGAATGCTGGTTGTTCCTTTCCCTTGGAGAACGACTGAGGTGACCGTGTTTCTTGTGTCCTTTCCCAGCTCAGTGTCTTCACACAACCCTGTCTCACGGGGCGACGGAGAATTCTTCCTCTCTACCTTGTGGCTTGGTTTTCACTCTGCCACACAGCATCAACTGTGAGACCTGACATACACAGGTGTGTACCTCACATACACAATGAATTCACAAGGGATGATTTCCCTTTCCAAATCAATTATTTATAGGAGACTTGAGGTAAACGAGTGGGGGATTTTTGGGAAACAAATGAGTTCACTAGTAATAATAGTAATAGTGGTTAATAATAATGAATACAACTAGTATTATCATATTATGAGTAACAGATTTGCAGGAAATTTTTGGGCAATTTGTTGTTAGTTAGTAACAATATCATTCAATACAATTATTGCCAGATTTGCAAGAAACTTGGTGACTTGTGGGAAACAAATGAGTTCATTAGTAATAACATTATATTACACAAATATTGTCAGAAGTTTGCCATAGTTTGGCATAGTGAGACCCATGTTTCCAACATGTAGTACAATGGTGTACAGATGTGTGTTGAGATTAAACACTTGAATTTGGAGGATAAATAAGGATGTCCTTGCTAGACAGAGACCCCATTGCCTCATTCCACACCTCCACCCACCCCATGAACTTCAGTTTACACCATCCACCCCACCCCCACCCTCCCTCCTTTGTGTAGTTTTGCAGGTTGAACTATGGCCACCTCAGGATCATTAACAGTGAACAACTCAAATGAACCTTGCAGTAAAAAATATAATAATGTGATAAGAAAAGACAAGATATATGCCTTTGAGGAATAACGTGGCTGAGTGGTATGACTAGTGAGGCAAAGTGTTTTTTATACATTCACATCAAATCTCCCAAGTCTCAAGGTCACCTTAAAACTGCTCACTATAACACTGCTCAACAGTGAGACCCACCACTATCCCCTTTGAGCAATCATTTAAAATAAGTTATTTTCATGTTCTTCACAGAAAATGAGCCAAATGCTATGAATTTGAGTTAATAGTTAGAGCAAAAGTTTGAAAAAAATCATAAATTGAGAGAAACTGAGAGCTTAGAGCAAAAACAGACCTTCAGACTGTAATAACAGACTGCAATAATAGACCACTGGGAGACCTATACAAAAACAAACATAATAAAAAGCCCAAATTGTGTCTGACTCTGTACATCCAGCTATTAAATAAGTTATAAAACACATTTCTGCTGTGGACAAGAAAGTTTATTATTATCATTGTTTGACTGTCATATGCTAAATTCACACAACTCCAGTGAACTCCCATATGCCCCTCCCCCTTGTGTGGCCTTTGTGATGGCTGATCAATGACCACGCCCACCTGAGGACCATCAGGGCATTCACATGATAATCCTTACCCATAATCCTTTGTTATGATCATTTGCATTTAAAATGTGCCATTCATGCAGCTGATTGGTTAAGCTTGGATCTAGGACACCAGAGGGTTGGATATATAAGGAGCCTTAAAGTTAAGAGGTAGTCACAGGGATACTGTTGAAGTACAGAGTGTAGATACAAGATACCAACCGGCATACTATTTTTTTGTTGTAGTAACTGAAGGAAAGTTTGGCAGGATTTATTTCATACAGCACACCGTTTGAAACCACAGTTTGAAATCTGAAATGCAAGAGGTGATAGGTTCACTTATGTCAGTGAAGAAAGAGGTGAAAGATGATGACTTTGATGATTTCCTCAGAGAACATATTTTGACAGATAAGAAACTGGAGGATAAGACTGGTCCACTTATGTCAGTGAGGAAGGAGATAAAAGAAGAAGACTTTGATGATTTCCTCAGAGAATATATTTTGTCAGATAAGAAACTGGAGGATAAGAGTGGACTGGAGCAAGACTGGAATACAGATACACAAACATTAACTCTGACGTGCAAAAAGGAAACATTCTCACCAGCGGAAATGAAAGAGGGACCCAATGATCATTTTGTAGAATATGACTATGATAACTCCTCTTCAAGTAAGTATCGTTTGAAATACTAGATTTCACTGGAATACTTAAATCACTGATTCATTGCAGTGTATTGAACTTGTCCTTTGTATTTCTGTGCATGTACATGTTTAGCCTAAATGACTAAGTGGGGAAATATTTTTCTTAAATTACAGGAGCTGTTCAAACGATCATATGTGGGATAAGTTTCAGGAATGGTTCATGTGTCAACTTACATCAGACAGCACCTGGTCAAAATACTGGTCAAAAGCCATACCAGTGCTCTCATTGTGGAAAGGCCTTTGGTGAAATGTCTCTTCTCAGGAGACATGAGAAGATCCATACTGAGGAAAAGCCATGCCATGGTACTATGTGTTGGAAGAGTGGGAAAACCCTCACTATCAACAATAGAACAAATCCTGGAGATAAGTCATGTCAGTGTTCAGACTCTGGAAGGACCTTTACTGAGGCGTGCGATCTCAAGTCGCACCAGAAACTCCATGCTGGGGAAAAGCCATATCAGTGTACTACATGTGGGAAGAGCTTTAGAACATGTGCAGAGCTCTCTATCCACGAGAGAACACATTCTGGAGTAAAGCCATATCAGTGCTCAGAGTGCGGGAAGACTTTCAGTCAGGCAGGGCATCTCACACCACACCAGAGGATCCATACTGGGGAAAAGCAGTTTCAGTGTTCAGAGTGTGGAAAGAGTTTTACTCAGGCGGGTCATCTCAAGAGACACCAGAAGATCCACACTGGGGAAAAGCCATATCAATGCACTTCATGTGGTAAGAGTTTCGGGAGGAAAACAGAGCTCACTGTCCATATGAGAACACATTCTGGAGAAAAGCCATATCAGTGCTCAGAGTGTGGAAAGACTTTTGCTCACTTGGGCAACCTCAAGACACACCAGAATGTCCATACTGAGGAGCGTTACATGTGTTCAGAGTGTGGAAAGACTTTTACTCAGAAGGGCTATCTCAAGAAACACCAGAGGATCCATACCGGAGAAACACCATATCTATGCACTAAATGTGGAAAGTGCTTCAGACAAGAGTCTTCTCTCAAGCGTCATCAAATCATCCATAGGAGGTAAAAAAATAACACCAGCGTTCTCAGGGCCAGATGTACAGATGTTATTGCGCTCACAGGTGTACTAGTTTCGCAATGTGTGCCCAAAAAAATGGCAAATTATGTATAAACAGGCCGCACTGATGTAAAAGCACCAACTGCCTGTATTGGGAGCTGAGAATGTGAAATTGTGCTTTTCTGTCTCATGCATATGCATTCATAGGAGCGTCGGAGGAAAGTGAGAGTTTTAAAAGAAACAACAAAAAAAACCATACAGTGCATACCAGAGACAAACACACAAGGAGTGTGGAAAAGCCAAAGCAGTTTACAGTTTACTTTCATGTTTCTGTTCTGTCTTGACCTGCATACTAATAGTAGAATGTCTGATGGTGAGTTCCTATTTGTTTACAACTTTATTCCTGTGTGTGAGATAACTACCGGAAATAAAAGCTGGTTTCACGAACAAAAATAAATATTCTCAAATGATGTGAGTTGTATTTACTTCATGCGTGCTCATAATATGAGGTGGAGGGGAACTTTTCCCCCAGTTGATAATGCACACAGTCCCATTCACGTTGGTTTCACTATGGTTTCATGGCATGGATTGGTTGGTATGTAATGGTTTCATTATCATACAGTATACACAGTTTATGAGATATGTCTAAATCCTTGACAGATGTATTGGAGCAATATACCCCCCCCCCCCCCCACACACACACACACCCACACAAACACATAAATCATGAACATCTTTGAGAGAAAATAGAAACTTTAATATCAAAAAAAGTTAAATTTCCAACAGCTTCAGCTCAAAATGCTGCATAAAAACACTCTCACACCCAAACATATAAATCATGAACATCTTTGAGAGAAAATAGAAACTTCTGTCAGGGCACCATCCCACCTCCACCCTCCCTCTCATTCCCCATCAGTTCACACCTCCACCCTCATCCGTGGAGGTTCTAACGGTTGACCTGTGTTCACCTGAATAGCATCAGGTGTGTGAATGGTGCTCAAACACATAACACTCCTCCCATTAACCTTAATCATTCTAGTTTGGAGCTGATTTGACCTGTGGCCACCTGAAGACTATCAGGTGTGTGAACGTCCCTCAGACTCATAAAGGACATTCTATTCAAATGGATCAACTTTCAGAAAGCTGAACTCGATAAAGGGTTTGCTATGGCATCATATAGATTAAGCTAAATTGTTTTACAAACAATGCTGAAGATCCAATATTACCATTCGAAAATTTTGTATAGAAGCATGACGTAATTCTGAGTCAGGGACGTAGTTTGACATGTCTGCCAACTAGTGGCAGGGAGTTTGAACGAAGTTTGACACCCTATTTGACTAAATCGCCCGTTTTATTCAGTACCGCATCTTGTCGACTATAGTCGCCTGTGGTGCCTAGAGGGTTAAGCTAAAGCTTTTTTCAGGTCCGAGCAACTGCCCCTCAAAATTCCTGTGCACGTCCCTGCTTATTAGCGCTATTGAAATATGCTCCTGCAATTTACCTGCACCTATCCAGGCCATGGGTGGACCTGGGGTTGGTTTAAAATGTTTTATGAACAAGTTTGATTTAAATGTATCCTTTTAATACCATCCCATGATTGTTGTGCAGGACTGATCCGTGGTCATTCTCTATCATATTAAGTTGTATACAACTAGAATAATATATTTAAACATAAAGGTATGAATACTGGATAAAAACACTCACACACACTAACACATTCATGGCTGGAATAAATGTTTATGGAAATGAATCATGCTTGATAACCCAATTTGACCGAGTAGTTTCAGTGAAATTGATTAAATGAAGTTTATATCACGTAATTCAAACCTCATTGTGTTATAGAGGCAGCAGATGTACTTAGTATTGCAACATCAATATTAATGGACAACTTTGAATATGGCGGGCCAGATTATGATTATGTCATTTATTGGAATTGGAAATGAAACCACTGATACTGTGTGCATGTTCAATACCTAACACATTCATGGCGGGAATAAAGCAGTTTATCTCTTAGCATAACATCAGATACAAAACAGCTCCATATTATAGTGGTCTCTAAGGCTCCGTTTAGATTGCCAGTTTGAAGTGACCCAAATCCGATTTTTTGCGGACGTGTGGCACGTATCCGATCTCTGCCACGACAGTGTAAACAGTAAAAAAAACACATGAATTCCGATCTCCTCAGATCAGAGACAGGCCCCTTTCCTATGTGGTTTTAAATCAGATATGGATCGGATATTTGTTCATGTGTCTACAGTCTAAACAGACAAATCAGACATGCCCTGATGAAGGCCAATATGGCCGTAACGCGTAGGCCCGTGTGCTTTTAAATACCCAGTGCTTGCCATGAACCATTAAAGGCTTTTTATATTTCTAAAAATCTCGGAGTGCCTCTGCTCACCTCACCCGTAGCAGAAGAGCACCTGAGTAGGCTTACTAATTTATAGACTCCTGAGCGCCCTAAGCCCTTTTGTGTCTTCTCAGACGAATCGGATATTCCAGTGCAATGCGTCCCTCACGTCATTAATCAGGTGCCTGTTGCGCCTGTTGGTCATGGATTTAGCGGCGGCAACTCACTCTCACCAGTCCTGCGTCCTTTCACAGACCCAAATCTCCCTTTCAATTGAGTTGTTAGTAGTGTTGTTTTTGGCGGCCTGTTTTGGTTTTAGTTTTAGTCTAGTCTTTGTGTCAAGCTGTCATTTTAGTTTTTATCAGTTTTAGTCACGTTCATACTCTTTTAGTCTAGTCAAGTTTTAGTCGACTAAAAGTATGAGCATTTTAGTCTTATTTTCGTCTAGTTTTAGTTGACGAAAACTAATGACTTTTAGTCTTGTTTTAGTCAATGAAAATTGGATTTTAGCATCTTTTTATTAATGCAATTCTATTTTAAGGGGTTGTTCCTCCATATACTGGGTAAGACTGTTTTTAGTGGCAGGCACTATAGCACCAGCGAACTCTGAAACTATAGGACTGGATGAAATGTGCAGATAATGGTCTCCACTGATAAATATCACACTGGCTAACCTGGAAATGAGGTCCTATGTCCAAAATTCTGAACTATCCCTTTAATAGGAAATGATACATTTTGGTTAATTTTCATGGATTAAAAAATTACAAATATTACAGGTTACATAGTCACTGAACATTGACAGTGGAATCAGGTATGTTACACATACTCCCCCTGTCACCATGAAAGGACTATTTGGAATATTCTGTAGACCTGCTGTTCCTTTTCAGAGAACAATTTAACTTAAGATCAAGTTGTCCTTAGGTTATTGAATGCTGTAAATGTGGATGCTATTTCACCATTAACTAGGTAGCCTAAGCGTGGTTACACACAGTTGTCATCTTAATGCAGTGTTTTGTAGCCTATAAAACGCATTTCACGTTCATCACTCAGTTTTGGTAGGCTACAGGCCTATGCCTTGAGTGGTCGCTGCCCCTTTAAATGCGTGGGACTTTAAATTACGTTTTAACTCCATGCTGATTTTGTTGATGAACAGCACCGTCTTTGAGTCAGTTCTTCTACCGTTTAAATAAACGACACACGCGCACTTGTGTGGTTGGTAAGGAATTGTTTTCAATAGTTTTCGCACACAACATTAGATAGCCTACTAAGCCAAGGTTCCATTAAAAATGTGTCTATGATTAGAACTTCGTTGCTGATCGGTGGAATAATGTTATTATTGTAGGCTATATGACAGCGCCAGCATCAGCTGGACAGAAGCTTAGGCTACACACTAATCAAATCTGCAGTTGCCTGTTAACATTTTCATCTGAATTAGATCTACATGCGGAGGTGAGATAAGTAGCCTAGTGCAAAGTTGAACTGAGAGAGTTGCCAATCTAACGGACTGAACGTAGCCTATATTTCTTAGCTTCTATTAGCGATAACGATAGGCTATACATCTACCGCTCCTTTGCTACATGATCAAATATGATCAGATGAGTGACAGAAGCACCGGATATGACCAACAGGCCCACGCGAGAAACGCTGGTCCTCTGATATGATAATCAGACCATGCAACCTGATGCGCCCCTGAAGTGAGACGCAGGAAACAGAAATACTGCAAAATAATAACACGACTAAACGACACAAAATAATGTTATAACATTCCTGTCCTTCTGGTCTTCGAAAATGAAGAGAGATGTTAGCATGTTTTTATTTTGTAAACCACATTTAGTCTCGTTTTTATTCGTCAACGATATTGCCTTATAAATTTAATTATAGTCATCGTCACATGGCCAGCATTTGCGTTGCGTCTCGTCTCGTTATAGTCACGTGAAAAAAGTTCGTTGACGACGATATTTAGTCATAATTTTCGTTGACGAAAGCAACACTAGTTGTTAGCAATAGTTGCAGCGTAATACACCCTGCTTATATGACTCATTGAGCTCAATGCAATTCAAACCAGCTAATTAGTTTCGAAATCCATCCTTAACTTTTAGAGTTAGCCTATCTTGTAAACAAACAGACCAACAAACAAACAAACTAGAAAAGCATTCAGAGAGCGCAGACCTCTGCTTTCTATCAAACCTGAAGCGTTCGAATCTTTTTATCCATGCGGGAAACAAACTTACACACCAAAAAACAAACCCCGATGAAAACATAACCTCCTTGGCGGACGTAGATCATTTAATTTCTAGCCTACTTTTTATCATTGTGTGCTAATAAGTTCATCCACGTTGAAGTTGCGTGAATGTTATGGGGGCCATAGGCTATTATAAGCAATGTTTTTTGGTGCAAAGAACGCTTTCATAAGACTGTCATGCCCCCGCGTGTAATGAAAAAACGATTTCCGAGCAATCGATGTCACCTAATTCAGCACCTTCATGGTGGACAGTGCCTTGTACGTCAGACGTAAGGAGCTTTTCGTAAGAAGACTCTTAAGTGATAGTTCGGGAACCACGACTATAAAGGTAAACAACTTTGGTAAGTTATACCTTTGGAGTCTTCGTAGCTCGCTAAGAGTGAACGTTATTGGGAAAACGGCCCCAGATCAATATCCCACAAGTGTGACTGACTTGATGCTCCTATGAACCAGTGTTCCCTTTATTTTTTTGAGCAGTGCATTAATAAAACAATTACATACTAAAGAGTGAATTTTTCAGGAAATGCAAAATGAGGCAAAATATGTGTTTCCAAGCAGCTGAAAATAAATGTATCTATCATCTTACCTGATGTTATTATTGCTTTTCTCTGACTAATGCATGGTTTATGACAGTTTAAATTGACTCTGTCTGGAATCAAACCTAATAAAACAGCTGCAATTCAGAATGCTTATAGGGAGACAACTAGATGTATGAGCAATGTCTACATAGTAAGAAAAATATTAAAATATTAGCAGAAATAAAAGCAACTCATTTAATTAAAAACCTTTATTGGTGTTAAAAAAAAAAAAAAACATTTCTTAATTTCAGCACTACTCTCATTGGAGAAAAGGAACAGACTAAACACCTAGACTTTCGCTTGAATTCCTCGCGGACCCCGCATCGTACAGACATGACACACATATCAAATGAAAGCGGAGAGACAGAGCTTTCCACTGATACCAAAGACATCGATCCTCTTGTGTTGAGCACTGTTCACACTGAGCACTGTTCACACTGAGCACTGTTCACACTGAGCACTGTTCACACATCTGATGGTCCTCAGGTGGCCACAGTTCAATGTAGAGGAACCTAACAAAGCAGGGTGGCATGATAATGGCTGTGTCTGAAACATCAGTACGCACGTTGGGCAGTGTGCATTTTCGGGAAGTTATGTCAGAATAGACTGTCCGAAAGTCAAGCGTTCTCACTAGTTGGGTACTTAGTTTGGCGTGATTTCCAAGCGTGCATCGATGCATCTTTTTTGCCCTCAGGTATCCCATAATCCATTGCGCAGCGCATGTCAAGCTCCACACGTCATGCAAATCGTCAACACACCCCCCTCCCCGAGTCAGGTGACGCCAACTAGTTAGTGCTGTCCAAATGTAGGTAGGGACGCATACTGAGGAGCAAGCTAACTAAGACGCTACTGGAAAGAGGAACCTATCAAAGGAGGGTGGTATGATAATATGCTTGTTTGGGGTGGGGTGTATGTGTGAACTGAAACCTGATGGGGTACAAGATGACGGGTTGGTGTGACGTGAGAGGTGATGGAGGAGGAGATGATTGGTTGGGGTGGTGGATGCAAACTGAAATGTTATGAGGTAGGAAAAGGCAAGGGAAGTGTTTGTTTATGTATGTCTTCTTTATGCTATTTATTCATGTTTGCATGTATGTCTACCAGTGTTGGGGTTGCTACTCAAAAAGTAATGAATGACACATTACTCGTTACTGTACAAAATGTAACCTGTGACATTACAGTAACTTCTTTACATTTGCATTACTGCGTTGAAATGTGCCTATGGGTTATAGACACTGTCCCTTGCATTTATTATTTGATTAATGATGTTGTATGAAGCTTCAGATTGCATAATCTGTCAGTGAGCTAGCTCTCTGTTTAGTAAGTATAACAATTCTTAGACAACCTTTAATGTCTACATAGTAAGAAAACTATTAGCAGAAATAAAAGCAACTCATTTAATTAAAAACCTTTATTGGTGTTAAAAAAAAAACATTTCTGAATTTCAGCACTAATCTCATTGGAGAAAAGGAACAGACTAAACACCTAGACATTCACATTCAGCATTACATTACACACATGAGCAAATTGAAAGATGTTTTCACAAAACACAGTTTGTCTTTTCTCTGAATGTGTGCTTGCACTGCCTGTGAGTTCCAAGCAAGCCTTGCAACTCATGTTGATTGGTTGATTTGCTTTGTATTTTCCTGTTTACATTGTATTGTATGCTGTGTGTTGTGTCTTAAAGGGATAGTTCGGGTTTTAAGACACAAAGTTATATGGGTTCCCTGTCAGCAACGTTGTGTATCAGCACTGACTTACCCCGCAACAGCGTCCTGTGAGCCGAGATCCAGCCGGTTTTTGATGCTGAAGAAAGTAGTCCGGCAAGTTTCTGGGGTCACGAAAGTAAAGTGTTTTTCTTCTCAAAACCATATGCGTTCAAAAGAGTGATATATTTGCACCACAAAAACGTTGTCCAGGAAAAATTCAAACCTCGTTATCACTTACTTATTTTTCGCGATTCCTATCACTGCGCGCTAATGACAGCTGGACAACGTTTTTGTGGTGCAAATATATCACTCTGTTGAACGCATATGGTTTTGAGAAGAAAAACACTTTACTTTCGTGACCCCAGAAACTTGCCGGACTACTTTCTTCAGCATCAAAAACGATCAAAAACCGGCTGGATCTCGGCTCACAGGACGCTGTCGGGGGGTAAGTCGGTGCTGATGCACAACGTTGCTGACAGGGAACCCATATAACTTCGTGTCTTAAAACCCGAACTATCCCTTTAAGCTGCTGGGACCTTGAATTTCCCCTTGGGGATCAATAAAGTATCTATCTATCTATCTATCTATCTATCTATCATCTAACTCTCCTGATGTGGCTATTGCCCAGAATGTAAATTGTAAATATCACGATAAACTCACACCTTGACCGCATTTCGTTCTATAGTAATGCGCTACCACAAAACTAGCACAAAAGTTAGAGTGGCTGCGTCTTGTTGTTGCATGGCAACCATTCATATGGAGGGAATATATTTATTGGCGGAAGAAAGATTATCTATAAATACATTGTTACATTGTCGTTGCTGTGTCTTTGTTGAATGAAATCTTGCTAGATCGACGAAGTAAACGTTTTAGAAAAGCAATAAGCCACTCGAGTCCGTGGTTATACTGTATAATCTAACAGCTAAGGGGGTTTTAGGCACTCCACTTCGTGCCTAACAACACCCCTTAGCTGTTCGATTATACAGTATAACCACGGACTCGAGTGGCTTGTTGCTTTTCTAAAACGTTTACTTCGTGCCTAACAACACCCCTTAGCTGTTCGATTATACAGTATAACCCACGGCCTCTCGGGGCTTATTGCTTAAATCTATTAAAAGCCTCCCTGTAGTATGACTACTTAAACGTGAGCAACTTGTGATAAAATAATCTTCTAAAGTCATCATTTCATTTCATTTCAACACCAATACAGCCTTTCTCTAATGATATTCTGAGGTGTAAGAGTTTTGGCTTTTTCAGGTCTTTCCTCACTATGAGTCCTCTGTTGTGTCCTGCGTTTGCACCTTTGAGTTCATGTGTTTCCACACTCAGAACACCAGTGCCTTTATCTTTCTTTTCTTTTTTTATTAAATTATCAAGTTGTTCTGGAATGAATCCTCTGATGAGTGATAAGATGTGTGCTTCGCCTGAAACTCTGCTGTCAGATGGAACACTGATCTGGCTTTTCCCCAGTATCACCTTGTGTCTCTTGAGATGAGAAGCCTGAGTAAAATACTTCCCACACTGAGAACACACACACACACACACACACACACAATAAGGTATGTACCCTGGGTTTTAAAACAGCAAAGGAAACTGGATGCTAACCGTTGAAGCAAAGCGAAGCGACACATCCATATGAAATGGCCGCACATACACTTGGACAGAATGCATGTCCAGGAGACTGTGATGGATTGCTCATACCTTTGAGTGTGTCCCAGACCTCCAGGCTATGCCATTTGGACAGAATGCATGTCCAGGAGACTGTGAGGGATTGCTCATACCTTTGAGTGTCTCCCAGACCTCCAGGCTATGCCATTTGAAGGAGTGCTTAAAGCAGTGCTAGTGCCTCGGCCAAAAGCATAATCACCAGGATGGCAGAGGACTTGAATAACTACACACACTCACACACAAGCCAGATTGATTCTTTTGCATGCCAGAAAGGATGAGTTTTCTTTTGTGAACTTTTTCCCCTAAATCATTTGAAAAATGAACACATAAACGCTAGCCTGACGAGCCAGACCCACATCAAGATGTAGGGTCTGGACACTCACCGTAGACAGGGCTCAATCGGAGGGGTGGGATAAACAGTTGTCTTTCAAATTCCCTCCACGCAATAGGATAACGCTAAACAAATCATCTTCTCGTTTTCAAATAACAGGGTGCGTTACCGTCGCAACTTCTGGTCGCATGTCAGTCACCATTATGTTAAGCCCACACACTGACTCTATACACGCTGTTATTGGGCCGCTTTTATTTTCCATTTATCAGCTCCTTAGCTCTACGGAGCGTTGCTAGACTGCCCCGCCAGCCAAATTACATTTGCTGTCGCTAGGGGCGTCTAGATTTCTAGGCTACATAAACGCACATGCAATCAAAAAAAATAAACTGCCCTTTAATCAAAAAAAAAAAAAAAAAAGAGAACACTGATTTGATGTTTCTCCATTATGGATCACCTGGTGTGTTTTCAGACTAGTCACCACACTAAAAGTCTTTCCACAGTCTGAGCACTGCTATGGCTTTTCCCCTGTATGGATCCTCTGGTGTCTCTTGAGATTACTCGCATCTGTAAAAGTCTTTTCACAATCTGAACACTGGTATGGCTTTTCCCCAGTATGTGTTCTCATATGGATAGTGAGCTCCATATTACTTATGTATGTTTTCCCACACGTAGTGCAGTGATATGGCTTTCCCCAGTATGGATCATCTGGTGTATCTTGAGATTACTCACATTAGTAAAAGTCTTTCCACAATCTGAGCACCGATATGGCTTTTCTCCAGTATGTGTTCTCTTGTGGAGAGTGAGATGTCCTTCTCTTCTGAATCTCTTCCCACATGTAGTGCACTGATATGGCTTTTCCCCAGTGTGGATCATCTGGTGTCTCTTAAGAGAACTCACACTAGTAAAAGACTTCCCACACTGAGAACACTGATTTGGCCTTTCTCCAGAATGGATCATCTGGTGTCTCTTGAGAATACTCACCTGATTAAAAGTCTTTCCATAATCTGAACACTGGTAGGCTTTTCCCCAGTATGTGTTATCTTATGGATAGTGAGCTCTCTATTGGTTTTGAATCTCTTACCACATGTAGTGCAGTGATATGGCTTTTCCCCTGTATGGGTCATCTGGTGTATTTTGAGATTTCTCACAGTAGTAAAAGTCTTTCCACATTCTGAGCACTGATATGGCCTTACTCCAGTATGGATCCTCTGATGTACCTCAAGATTACTCACATTAGTAAAAGTCTTTCCACAATCTGAGCACCGATATGGCTTTTCTCCGGTATGTGTTCTCTTGTGGACAGTGAGCTCTGTATTGGTTTTGAATCTCTTCCCACATGTAGTGCACTGATATGGCTTTTCCCCAGTATGGATCATCTGGTGTGTCTTAAGATAACTCACACTAGTAAAAGACTTCCCACACTGAGAACACTGATATGGCCTTTCTCCAGTATGGATCCTTTGGTGTCTCTTGAGATTACCCACCTGATTAAAAGTCTTTCCACAATCTGAACACTGATATGGCTTTTCTCCAGTATGTATTATCTTATGGAGAGTGAGGTGTCTTTTGCCTCTGAATCTCTTCCCACATGTAGTGCACTGATATGGCTTTTCTCCAGTATGTGTTCTCGTATGCATAGTGAGATTTGCACTGTCTATGAATCTCTTCCCACATGTAGAGCAGTGATATGGCTTTTCCCCTGTATGGATCATCTGGTGTACCTTGAGATTACTTGTATTAGTAAAAGTCTTTCCACAATCTGAGCACTGATATGGCTTTTCTCCAGTATGTGTTCTCTGATGAACAGTGAGATCTCCTGCCGTTCTGAAGCTTTTCCCACATGTAGTGCACTGATACGGCTTTTCTCCAGTATGTGTTCTTGTATGCAAAGTGAGCTCTCTACTGGTTTTGAATCTCTTCCCACATGTAGTGCAGTGATATGGCTTTTCTCCAGTATGGACCATCTGGTGTGTCTTAAGATTACTCACCTGAGCATAAGTCTTTCCACATTCTGAGCACTGATATGGCTTTTCTCCAGTATGTGTTCTTTGATGGAGAGTGAGCTCTCTATTGGTTTTGAAACTCTTCCCACATGTAGTGCACTGATATGGCTTTTCTCCAGTATGTGTTCTCTGATGGAGAGTGAGCTGTCTTGTCGTTCTGAAGCTTTTCCCACATGTAGTGCACTGATACGGCTTTTCTCCAGTATGTGTTCTTGTATGCAAAGTGAGCTCTCTACTGGTTTTGAATCTCTTCCCACATGTAGTGCAGTGATATGGCTTTTCTCCAGTATGGACCATCTGGTGTGTCTTGACATCATTCACCCGACGAAAAGTCTTTCCACATTCTGAGCACTGATATGGCTTTTCTCCAGTATGTGTTCTCTGATGGAGAGTGAGCTCTCTATTGGTTTTGAAACTCTTCCCACATGTAGTGCACTGATATGGCTTTTCTCCAGTATGTGTTCTCTGATGGAGAGTGAGCTGTCTTGTCGTTCTGAAGCTTTTCCCACATGTAGTGCAGTGATACGGCTTTTCCCCAGTATGGATCATCTGGTGTGTCTTGACATCATTCACCCGACGAAAAGTCTTTCCACAATCTGAGCACTGATATGGCTTTTCTCCAGTATGGATCACCTGGTGTGTCTTGAGACTACTCACCTGAGTAAAAGTCTTCCCACAATCTGAACACTGATATGGCTTTTCCCCAGTATGTGTTTTCTTATGAAGAGTGTGTTCTCCTTTCCTTCTGAAGCTTTTTCCACATGTAGCACACTGATATGGCTTTTCTCCAGTATGGATCCTCTCGTGTCTCCTAAGAAGAGATGTTTTACCAAATGCCTCTCCACACTGAGAACACTGATGTGGCTTTCGTCCAGTAGGTGTTGTCCGATGTGGGTCGAGATCTGAGACAACACTTAAACTCTTCCCACGTGTGATCCTTTGAACAATTCCTGTAATATGAAAACATAATTACAACACGGTCTCAATTCCTGCGCGTACAACAATGAACAAGTTTGTTTTGTCACTTATTGTGGACTCTGGGTAAAAGTGTTTAGAAATTATATAAAACATTAGACTTATTACATGCACATGTGAAAGATGCCTATAGTTCCGCTAAAGATCCTTCATTACTGACAAGATAGAGCAACATAATGCATCTCTATGGAAGCACAATTCGAACAGTTCCTGTCTGCTTTAAGAGGCGTGTCGCAAAGACGTCAATAGTGGGATATCGATCTCTGTCAGATTGGCAAGCAGTTCAGTTCGAATGTAACATTACTTTCTAGGTCTGCTTAAAGGAGGATTTCGGCCCCCCTTCCCTTTGCGAACACAGAACGCGGAAATGGTCGAACGTTTGCGCCTCTCGCTCCGCTTTAACCCTCTCTGGTTCCGCTCCCCTTCCCCGACCCCCCGGGCAGATCTGACCACAACCTCCCACCTTTACACCACTTGTGCAGAGGCAGCCAGTGACCACAGGGACTGTGAGGCGTTGGGTCAGCGGAGGCCGTAAAACAGCTGCAGGCGTGCTTTGAATAATAGAATAGAATAGAATAGAATAGAATAGAATATATACTTTTTTGATCCCGTGAGGGAAATTCAGTTCTCTGCATTTAACCCAATTTCACCGAATTAGTGAACACACAGCACACAGTGAACACACAGTGAGGTGAATCACACAACCCAGAGCAGTGAGCTGCCTGCCCAACCAGCGGCGCTCGGGGAGCAGTGAGGGGTTAGGTGCCTTGCTCAAGGGCACTTCAGCCGTGGTGGACTGGTTGGGGATCGAACCGGCAACCCTCCGGTTACAAGCCCGATGCGCTAACCAGTACACCACGGCTGGTCACAGACTGGGATGTGCTCTGTGAACCCCATTGAAATGACATCAACTCCATGACTGACTGTATCACAGAGTACAGCAACAGTTTTGGATCTTTTAAGAGGGGTCTTAAAGGAATAGTTCGGAATTTTGGACATAGGACCTCGTTTCCAACTTAGTCGGGATGATATAGGTCGGTGAAGACCATTTTCAGCGAATTTCTGCCCTTCCTTGAGTTGCAGCGTTCATCTCGTGCTAACCTGGTGTCGAGATAGCGCAAGTCAACGGTAACATCCAGCCTACCACTGAAAACACTCCACAGAACACCCGAAACAAATAAATTATAACGTCAGACTATCGATGCACATGCCTGTGTTGATAGAATAATGTTAGAAATAAAACTAACCTTGCATCGCATTGCAATAGCCTACTTTGTTCCCTGTATGGCAGTGGCGGATTGATATTGAGAAACTAGTCCCTCAGAATGTAATAAATCATTGAGTTGCAAGGTTAGTTTTATTTCTAAAATTATTCTATCGACACGGACATGTATATCGATAGTCTAACGTTTTAATTGACTTGTCTCGGGTGTGATGTGGAGTGAGTAAGACTGTCGTTGATGTCAGACTGATGTTACCGTTGAAATGCGTTAGCTCAGAACCAGCGTTAGCAAAGGGGAACGCTGCAACTGAAGGAAGGGGTTAAACACAATAAAAACGGTCTCCACCGACCTATATCACCTCGGTAAAGTTGGAAATGAGGTCCTATGTCCAAAATTCCGAACTATTCCTTTAAAGGCATATTTGTTTAATATGCACTTAGTCTTTTGAGCGTTTGTTATGTGTTATGGTTTGTATAATAGTATTGTTTTGTTATAATTTGTCCATTGATAGAATTTGACATTTATTTTGCTATTGTCCTTAAATTTAGCCATACCATGCTATAGTTATTGTTATTATATAATTAATTGAGTGACTTATTTGACTGCTATTCTCATTCATTGTTTTATTTCTCATGAGGTTAGTGCTTAAAATTATTGTTTTGTTGATAATATTGCTATTCTCCCTATTTTGTAATTGTTCACTGTTAATTTAGTTTGTATTGTTATTTATTTGTATGTCGCTTTGGACAAAGGCATCTGCAAAGGCTTTTCTGCAGGTTAAGCTATGGCCCTGCTCACCTGAGGACCATCAGATGTGTCAACTGGACCCACACATACACACACACCCTTGTTTGTCCTGTTCTCCCCTTGTCTTGTCTTGTCTTGTTTGTCTTATATGTTGTGCGTCAATGTGTCGCTATGCCTGCATGGAGAAATTGCCCCTCGGGGATAAATAAAGTTTTTTGAATTGAATTGAATTGAATGAATACACATGGGAATCATTACCACAATCTGTTGCCATTCCAGTTACAACATTCCTGCCAACATTGGCTAAATGTGCATTTAATTGTTCAGACTAATGGCACTCACATTTGTGTGGTTTTGATGATGGGATTGAAGAACACAACAGAAATAAAAACAGTATCATCTTAAACGTTTTTATTGTCCGCACTAATATCACTACAGCAAACAGGAACTGATTCATAACTACATTGGAATTCACCATCAGCCATCATAATGTACATGCAGATAAAAACCCCACAGAGACTGAGCCACTGGTGTCTTGAGAGATGAAACCAGAGAAAATGTTTTTTTCCAAACTGAGAACACAGATATGGACTCTCCGCTGAATGGATCTTCTGATGTACCAGGAAATTACACACCATTTAATGACATTGAATAACAAAAGGCTTCCTACACGAGGATTACCGAGCATGGGTTTTCTGGTGTGACTTCAGGTTAAATGAACATCTATAAGTCTTTCCACACTCTGGCTTTTGCTAACGTCATATCGTAGTGTTAACCAAAGATTCTAGAGTGCTACGCTCATTTTTAAACGACGCATTTAACCTGAAGTCATGTCTAGTGAGAGAGCTCTCTACTTAGGGAGGGAGGCAGTAGGCAGCTGCCTTCCGTTTCAACAGAGCCATGGTCTCTTCGCTGAAAGGATCCTCTGATGTACCAGGAAATTACACACCATTTCATGACATTTAATAAATAAAGACATTCTACCCAAGGACTACCAAGCATGGATCTTCTGATGTGCCTTGAGATTACTCACTTCAGTAAAAGTCTCATCATAATCTGAACAGTAACTGTGCGTTCACACCGCGGGCGACTTGAGCTTCCAAAGATTCCGGAAGTCATTCATTTTCAATGGAAGCCGGCTTCTCTCAGCTGCCAGCAGGGACCAATCCGTCGGCGTTGCGTTTTAGGCGTCTTGAGCGACTAGAGAAAGTTGAAAGTGGTTTAACTTTATGGTAATGAGCTATGACGCGGTTCAGCGACCAAACGACCAGCAACAAACATAGAATGCTACTACGTCAGAGCGGCCAAAGCATCCAAGCTTCCCACGGCGTCCTTGACAGGGCGTCCAGAGCGATTTTGGAAGCTCAAGTCGCTCTTGGTCTGAACGCACAGTAATGAGATGTATACTCAGTATGCACTTTCTGCTGTCTCTTCATTTGAGATTCACAAATAAAAGTCTTTCCACACTCTGAACACTGCTATGGTTTAACTCCAGTATGTAATCTTTGATGAACATTAAGCTCTCTACTGGTTTTGAAACCCTTCATGTAGCACAATGATATGGCTTTTGTTCAGTATGGATCATCTGATGTGTTTTGAGGTGACCTGCCTGAGTAAAAGTCTTTCCACAATATGAACAGTGATATGGCTTTTCTCCAGTATGTGTTCTCTGATGGACAGTAAGTTCTGTACTGGTTTTGAAACCCTTTCCACATGTAGCACACTGATATGGCTTTTGTCCAGTATGGATCCTCTTGTGTGTCTTCAGATTACTCACATAAGCAAAAGTCTTTCCACAATATGAGCACTCATATGGCTTTACTCCAGAATGTATGCTCTGATGATCAGTAAGCACTCTACTGGTTTTGAAACCCTTTCCACATGTAGGACACTGATATGGCTTTTCCCCAGTATGGCTCATCTGATGTATCTTCAGATGACTTGCCTGAGCAAAAGTCTTTCCACAATCTGAACATTGATATGGCTTTTCCCCAGTATGGATCCTCTGGTGTCCCTTCAGACTATCTGCCCGAGTAAAAGTCTTTCCACAATCTGAACACTGATATGGTTTAACTCCAGTATGTATTCTTTTATGAACATTAAGCACTCTACTGGTTTTGAAATCCTTCCCACATGTAGCACAGTGATATGGCTTTGCTCCAGTATGGATCGTCTGATGTTTTTTGAGAGAACCTGCCTCAGTAAATGTCTTTCCACAATGTGAACAGTGATATGGCTTTTCTCCAGTATGTATTCTGTCATGGACAATAAGCGCTCCACTGGTTTTGAAACTCTTCCCACATGTAGCACACTGATATGGCCTTTCTCCAGTATGGATCATCAGATGTGTTTTGAAATGATACGACCGAGAAAAAGTCTTTCCACAATCTGAACACTGATATGGCTTTTGTCCAGTATGGATCCTTTGGTGTCTCTTCAGATCACCCGCACCAGAAAAAGTCTTTCCACAATCTGAACACGGATATGGTTTTTCTCCAGTATGGATCATCAGATGTGTCTTGAGATTACCTGCCTGAGTAAAAGTCTTTCCACAAACTGAACACTGATGGGGCTTTTTTCCAGTATGGATCCTCTCATGTATCCTGAGGCAATACTTTCTCTTGAAAGCCTTTCCACAGTGTGAACACGAATGGGGCTTTTCTTCAGTATGGACCATATCATGTAACCTGAGCTCAACCTTTGTAATGAAAGCCTTCCCACAGTGTGAACACGAATGTGGCTTTTCTCCTGTGTGACGTTTTTGATGAATGCGGAGAGCCTGAGGAGTAGCAAAGGTCTTGAAGCACTGAGAACATTCATGTTGCTTTCCAATGGGACCACATGGCTGCAGTGATTTCTGTTGCTGTAATAATGTCTTCCTGCACTGGGAGCCATTGGGACATCCCTCTGTCTTTTGATTTTCCTCAGCGTCCCCTCTTTCATTCGACTGGATCTTCTGAAGAACTCCTAAAATGTTTGAGGAGGAAAATAACAATCAGTTGTGTCAGCCCTCTTCACTTAACCCTCTCTGCCACAAAGACAGTGAGGTGCTTTGCAAATAACAAGCCTTGGGTCACTAGTGAACTAAAAGGACTGCTCAACGAGAAAAAAAAGAGCTTTTAAGGAGGGGGACCGAGAGACACTCAGGACTGTGCAGAGGGAGTTCTCTAAAACCAAATATTTGTGTCAATGAACATGTCACTGCATCAGAATGTCAAGTCCTTGTGTCATCGTATACAGATAAGACAGTCAAATGGCTTAGTCATGTTGTCAGTATAACAGTGTACTCTGGCGGGATGTTCTGATATGGCTAATATTTGTATGACATTTTTTGTAAATTGTAGGTTACTCCTTAGTGTATGTGGGAGTTTGATCGACAAAATTCACATTTACGCTTTTTACTGTGTTTTACAGTAATTTGTTGACAGACCCTGTCATTGTGCCACAGAAAGGAAAAGACAGCACTGCGTAGTATAAAGGAAAACAATGAAATAAAGTAGAAATTTGACCATAAAACAATCTCATTAGGGATAACTGTAAATGCAGTGTTGTATGAATTACAGTGCAGATATCCTACACCTCCTGATGTTCCTGTCTTTTGGGCCACACATTTTCATATGACAACATGTTCAACCATTTTGCAAGTAATTACTTATACTATGAACTACTGCCTAAATGTCGTGGGGGGTGAGACTATTTAGCTGAAAATTGCACATGATGATTTGCTTGGATGTACCAACACATTTGCAACTTGATCAAAGGAATGAGAAACTGCTTTTTTGATGTGCACAAGTGACACAATAATCTGAAGATTGAACAGATAGTTTTGAGAATTTCAATTCAAGCTCTATTGGCATCGTTCAAATTATGATTCCGTACGCTTGGATAATCCTTCAACCAATCAGACCAATGATCGGGTGCATCTTTTGGATAAGCTAACTTGTGATTGGAGCCAAAGTGCAGGTAAGACTTATGGGCTTTTGAAATTGTCGCTGCTTTTAATATTCTCACTTTTTGATGGGCAAAGCATGATTCTCATATTTCCATGACAATAAAAGGGGTAAAAGTAATTTCTTAAGATTTATAAATTGAGAAGTTGTGCATGTGGTCTCAATCTTAAATAAGGAACATAATCATGTTTCTTTGATAATCAAGTTATTTTGCTGAGATGATTTGCAAAGTATGTCCACACCTTGTTACTAGTTAAATTGAGCTTGATCTAAGCTGGTAAGTCTTTATCAAGAAAGGTTATATACTTTTTTCTCAAAATAAGACTATTTGTCTTAAATGCAAAAAAAAAAGAAATGCGTTACACAATTATTTATTATTTTTTCAACAAAAAATAAGACTAACATGCTATGCTGTACACTGTACAGTGAGAAAGATGCTCTATAGCGTCAAACCTCCCAAAGGATTACTCCACACACCTCCTGCTTATCCTGCTGAAGCATACTTAAGCAATAAGCCCTGCGAGGCCGCGCTTCATACTGTAAAATCGAACAGCTACGACAAGAAGCAGAGTGCCTTAAACCCCTTAGCTGTTCGATTATACAGTATAAAGCACGGACTCGAGTGGCTTATTGCTTTTCTAAAGCGGTTACTACGTTGATCTTTCCACACTCTGAACACTGATATGGCTTTTCTCCTGTGTGTGTTCTCTGATGGATAGTGAGCTCTCCACTGGTTCTGAATCTCTTCTCACATGAAGTGCACTGATGTGGCTTTTCCCCAGTATGGATCATCTGGTGTATCTTGAGAGTAATCGCCAGAGTAAAAGTCTTTCCACAGTCTGAACACTGGTGTGGCTTTTCCCCAGTATGGATCATCTGGTGTTTCTTGAGTTGACTCGGATCTGTAAAAGTCTTTTCACAATCTGAACACTGGTATGGCCTTTCTCCAGTATGGATCCTCTGGTGTTTCTTGAGACTACCCGCCTCTATGAAAGTCTTTCCGCACTCTGAACACTGATATGGCTTTTCCCCTGTATGTGTTCTCTGATGGACAGTAAGCTCTCCTTTGAATCTGAAACATTTCCAACATGTAGAACAGTGGTGTGGCTTTTCTCCAGTATGGACCATCAGATGTTTCTTGAGATGACATGCCAGAGAAAAAGTCTTTCCACAATCTGAGCATTGATATGGCCTTTGTCCAGTATGGATCATCAGATGTTTCTTGAGATCACATGCCTGAGAAAAAGTATTTCCACACTCTGAACACTGATGTGGCCTTTCTCCAGTATGTGTTCTCTGATGGAGCGCAAGCTCTCCACTGGTTCTGAATCTCTTCTCGCATGAAGTGCACTGATATGGCTTTTCTCCAGTATGTATTGTCTGATGGATAGTAAGGGATCTTATGGTTTTGAATCCCTTCCCACATGTAGAACACTGACAGGTAGCACACGTTTGTCCATTATGGACCATCAGATGTGTTTTGAGATGACCAGAACAACTAAAAGTCTTCCCACAATCTGGACACCGATATGGCTTTTCTCCAGTACGCATTCTCTGGTGGACAATAAGCTCTTCGTTGGTTCTTAAACTCGTCCCACCTGTAGTGAACCGATATGGCTTTTGTCCAGTGTGTCCTGTCTGATGTGGGTTGAGATCTGAAGCGCTCTTGAAACTCTTCTCATTTGTGCTCCTTTCAACTACTACAATATAAGAAGATGAAACACATGAAAGCAGTGTCTAGCTAGAGATAGTTTGTGAATGCCAACACAGGCACAGATGAATTAGAGGTATACTATGCAGGATGGGCGATTTCATAACCGGTTTCGCTTTCACTTTTCGCTCATTTTATGCTTGCATATTTCTCTGCAGAGCTTCCCCTACAGCTCTAGCGAGTATATTTTACAAAATATAGCTCAATCGGTCAGTCTGCCGTGCCTTTTCATGAGACTTTACATGACACTTCCTGGAGTAGAGCATGGGTGCGTGCCCGAGGTCTCCTGAAGTTGCAAGCGTGGTTCTACCGCTACAGACCACTAGGGCGGCCGAAAAAAACACCATTCGACCGGTAGTGACTCATTTAATCATATATAACAGTATGGAACAAATGGATTAACTGAAAAACGTTGCATAGTTTACCTTTAAGTCAAGAGCAGAGGAAACATAAAACATGATGTAAAGAATATAGAATAGAATAGAATAGAATATATACTTTTTTGATCCCGCGAGGGAAATTCAGTTCTCTGCATTTAACCCAATTTAACCGAATTAGTGAACACACAGCACACAGTGAACAAACAGTGAGGTGAATCACACAACCCAGAGCAGTGAGCTGCCTGCCCAACCAGCGGCGCTCGGGGAGCAGTGAGGGGTTAGGTGCCTTGCTCAAGGGCACTTCAGCTGTGGTGGACTGGTCGGGGATCGAACCGGCAACCCTCCGGTTACAAGCCCGATGCGCTAACCAGTACACCACAGCTGCCCACATAACACCACAACGTCATAAACTCATCAAATCAATCAATGTTTTTCTAATGCAACCTTACAAATACAAACTTGTAAGCATCTAACTTCTAGTTGAGGAGTCATCACGGCCATATTCTCCAGAATCAGAATCGTTTTACTGTTTAATTTCTATTGGTGTGAAGTCTTCTTCTCCTCCGGAAGAAGATCTTTGTGTCTCAATCCTACAGTCCTTTTCCAGTACTGTCTTATTGGTACGGTCACCCAATAAAACAGTACTGGAAGCGAAAGTTGAATGAACAATTACTTATGGCCCTTTGTTTTTTCACAGGTTGTTGCCCATAACACACTAGCACCCTGCTAATGAATGACGTCATTGACACGTTTGAAAGGCTTTTTAGAGCAATTAAGGGACTTAAAAAATCTAACACTCCACCGTGTGTATTTTCCTTGACCCCCCTTTCACATGCAATATTCCGATTTCTACGCAAGAAATTGTATCCAGAGAAAAGTGGATTTTAGGAGAAACTCCATTCACCTCCATTCATTCTCCACTTGCTCGCGATCGCCCTCTAGTTGCAGTACCATGCGGAAGTTTTCAGCGAGTGGTCCTTCTCCCCTTATTAGACGTTCTCTGCCTCAATGTTCAAAATCTAGCCAGTGGTTAAAATACTAAGCACATGGATGTAATGCCAAATATAACCCACTCGTGGCGCTAGAGCACTTGAGAGGCAGACATGAAGCTTGGTGAAATGAACCTTGTGACTTTCCCCAATCAGTGTGCCAAATTTCATAACTGTTCACGCTACGTTGTAGTAGAAATCATAATTTGTTTTAATCATGACCCAAGCCTTTGGTCACACCAACCTTGTCAACCAACTGCTATTGTGACCTTTTAAATGACAACAATAGACCCCCCAAATAAACAACTGTCTACTTAGCTCCACACAAGGATCTGGGATCGAGGTGAGGGCAATGCAAACTCCTTCAAGGATAGCAAAAATTCATGAACCAATCGGATCGGCGAGGCAGGATTTCATAGATGTGACGTAGCACCGAAGCGACTGTTTGATTCAAACAACAATAGACCTCTGAAGTTCGCCTACAAAGAAAGCTACCATCTTTGCCCAAATAAAGAGATCCGGTACCTTGAGATGTTTTCTATGGGGAAAATAACATGGGGATTTTCAATTATGGCACCTGTTAAACTCTCGCGGGGATGATGACATTGAAAATGCAGACGTTTTTCGCTACACAGTTTTGTCCACTGCCGTCTAGTGGATGCTGTGATCTTCGGTAGGTGAAGACGGCACACTTTGATCTTTGCTACCCAAGAGCTAACTTGCCACAGGGTCATTCCACATCAGTTCAACCAGAGCGCGCACACTTGCGTCTCATAAAAAATCTGGAAAAAATACCACATGTTCCTGTTACCCAGGAGACACCCTGTAAAATGTTTTTGTGCTAAGATCGGTACTTTCCAAGTTACAGCCAGTTTTACGGGGGTAGGGGGGTGTCAATTTTGTTCTGCCTCTTTTTTTTGTCAAAGTTCACAACTTTACTGTTCCTACTCTTGAGGCCACAGCTCCCATCCAGTTTGGCCTACCATCAAATGATTGACCTCTCTGGAAAGCTAAGACACAGAGGCTTCAGTAGAGACAATCAGAATAACTATGTAATGTACTGACACAGGGCCACAGAGGCTAGAATACAGTTTTGTTCTTCCTGGCGGATTGCAAGCATCTCTGATCTGACCACATATCAGCCCTCTAGGTCCCTCTGAGCTTCTAGGAAACACAACCCGGCCCTAGAACCAGGTATTGTGAAGCTGTGTGCAAAAGTAGATCAATATAACATGAAATAAGAGTGCTGTAGACCATTATTTGCCAAGGTATGCTCATGCGTTTTTCAGAAAGCCTATGGAAACTCCCCATGGGACTTTTAGCTATCCAAAATGCATACTGACAATCAAATGCTTACGGCACATGAACCCCTTTGTGTAGAAGCATAATCTTGGTCTCAGATGACACTCTAAAGGTGACACTCTGAGGTTTCCTGTAGACTTTTTGGATTGTATGTCAGGTGTTCTGATACAGAGTGACTACACAAAATATGGAATAGTTACACAAAAGCATCTATTTTTGCATTTACTTTGTTGGATCAATGGTTGTATATAAGCTAGACTATACATCTGAATAACTCATTTTGGATAAAACATGAAGATAACATTTCTATGGATTATTGTGAATATTTCTGTACCTAATATGTTGCATCTACTTGTTGTAGTGCAGCTACACTGCAGCCAGATGTCAGGGTGGCACCAAAAGCAGAAGAGGGGGAGGAGGGCTTTTTTGATTATTGATATTTAATTAAGACATAGTATGAAGGTATGATTAATCTTACAATGTAGAGCACTACAGATTGTACATTTAAAAAAAAAAAAAAAGCCACTTTTGGATTCCCAAGAGTCCAATCTTTCATATTAACATAACTATGCTTCATAGTAATATGGTGCCTACAATTGATTTTGAATGTTGTGGGGTGGTGGGGGGAGGAGGGGGGTGTTCCTACATAGCAACAGTGTTTCATTTTAAAGGCTACTCAGAATAGCTGAAAAAATGATTTTACTGTCTATGGAGAAAAATATGCGAGTCTGAAAGCTGTTGGAGCCGGATAAAATATGTATTATCCCACCATTACTTAAAAACTGAAAAGGATAGCACTACTAAATCATCAAATTACACTTGCTGCCGCTAGGGTGGAACTCAGATAAGTAAAGCAACAGTTCAGCATTTACCATTTTTTCATTTTTATTAGTACAGATTGAGGAGTTAAAAAATACAGAAAGTAAGAGACAAAGCATTCAAAATGTATCCCACTCTTCCACAAAGAGGCATATTAAACGAATGCTTGCATGTTTTTTAGCATGGCTAGGCCATCATATTGTTGTTTGTTGCTTTAGTCCTTTACTACACCCGAACAAGTACACAAGGCATATAGGTTATATTGGTGGACCAACATCATATCAAACCCTATGGATTAAGAAGAGGATGTGACTGAAGTTCATATGGGGGTCAAGACAGGTGACCCAATACTTTTGGCAATATAGTGTATATGTTTTTTAAAAAAGAATGTATCAATGGCACTTTGTAAAAACAATAAAAGAAAATCCTAGGATTTCAGGCCTCTCCCCTGCAGAAGGCTCATTCAAAAAGCCCATTCAACTTAATTTGCATTTGAAAGAGACACTCACTAAGTGACACATTTAGTCTCAATTTGTAGTAAAACTACATAACATTTTTAAATGTTCTTTTTACCTATATAGAGCCAACACTGTTGTTTTCAAGATTCAAACTTTAAAAGTTGTAGCTCGATATATTTATAGTCTTTGTGTTTTAAATAGTTGTGTTTACACTGAATTATAATAAAAAAAAGTAATTTAATTGTCCACTTCACTCTCATATAATTATTGTGGAGGACCTCTAGAATATAACCATTGATGCCCCTATCTGAAAAAGAATGGGAGCAGAGTTTTAAAGATATAAGGACTTACACAAGATCTTCATATTGGCGGGAATGCTTGGAAGATAAATATCAGATATTTTAGAACACACAAACAAACTCTAAAATACACTCAGACAAGCACTAAATGTTGGAGAGAATGTGGGACAAATAATGCAGATCATGTTCATGTATTCTATGCATGTGAGAAAATACAAGCTTACTGGAAAAATGTCCTACTTATAACAAAACAAATACTGAAAAAAGTGGGTGCTATAAAGGAAAACAACATACTGCTAGGCATACAACCCCAAACATTGGAAAAAGAACATTTATACATATTCTGGGTCCTGAGAATAACAGCTCTTAAGCAAATAACCAAAAACTGGAAAAAACTTGAACCACCTAGGATAAGTAAATGGATGGAAAATATAGAAGAAATGTATGAAATGGAGAAGGTAACCCATAATATAGTTAAAAAGGATAATGTTTTTAAAAAAAGATGGGATCTTTATCAGATTAGTAGAGTAGAACTTAGTGAGATATATTGAATGAAGGAAAGGGAATGGGGAGGGAAGGAGGGGGGGGGGGTAAATGGTCTGATATAGTTGTTGATATAGAAGTAACAAAGCCAGTATTTTGTTTATTGTTTAAGTGTGTGTGAGAGAGAGTGTGCGAGAGAGTGTGAGAGCAACTACGAGAGTGAGTGAGTGAGTGAGTGAGTGAGTGAGTTTTTTTTCCTCCATTTATTCACACTTGTACACGTACACGGAGGTTGTATTTCACATTTTTTTTGTATTTATTATTATAATTTTTTTAAAATTAAAATTATTATTATTAGTAGTATGATTTTGTTTTTATTATTATTATTATTATTATTATTATTATTATTATTATTATTATTTAAACATGTATGTTTCCTTTGACAAAATAAAAAACTATATACAAAAAATAGAATATAATCATATGTGCCACTTTTGCATAGATGTTTTTAGATGAAAAACTTAAAAATATCAAGGTATAGCTGACTGCCTCAAAGTGCCTGAAAAGGCCCCAGACCTCCTTTATCATTCTTCCGCCAAGAAATGTATTTCCTCCATATGATTGGTTGCCATGCAACATTGAGGCGCAGCTACTCTAACTTTTGTGCAAGTTGTGGTGGCACAGTACTATAGAGCAAAGGAATGTACCACTACCACCCCAGGCACAGTACTATAGAACGAAGGAATGTACCACTACCACCCACCCCAGTACTATAGAACGAAGGAATGTACCACCCACCCCAGTACTATAGAACGAAGGAATGTACCACCCCAGGCACAGTACTATAGAACGAAGGAATGTACCATCCCAGGCACAACACTATAGAACGAAGGAATGTACCACTACCACCCCAGGCACAGTACTATAGAACGAAGGAATGTACCACCCCAGGCACAGTTCTATAGAACGAAGGAATGTACCACCCCCACCCCAGGCACAGTACTATAGAACGAAGGAATGTACCACCCAAGGCACAGTACTATAGAACGAAGGAATGTACCACCCCCACCCCAGGCACAGTACTATAGAACGAATGAATGTACCACCCAAGGCACAATACTATAGAATGAAGGAATATACCACCCCAGGGCTGATTTGTCTCCAGGGTTCTCACTAAGTCAAATGTGAAACTTTTCCCTGAATGAACAAAATCTACAATGAATAATACAACATAGCAACCAATGATTTAAGAGCAGTCACATAGCATTCAATAATACACTGCTCAAAAAAATTAAAGGAACACTTTGAAAACACATCAGATACATCATGCTGGATATCTACGCTGATATGGACTGTTTAATGTGTTTCGGAATGAAAGGAGGGTGTTGGATGGATCAAAAAATAATGTCCGAGAGGTGTTCTATCGCATTTATGTCAGGGAAGTGTGGGGGACAGTCCATGGGTGCATTTCATGCAGCGTTTATACGTCCTCCCTCGCTCCTCGATGCCTCGATCCTCACTGATCTACATAAAGAATGATGGGGAGGAAACAATGGGATAGTCTATCCAGTGTTAGTTATAGATCAGTGGGAACGCCCCTCGAGGATCGAGCATCGAGGATCGAGGAGGCATGTTGAGAGGCACCCCATGGTATCAATTCCTTCATCCTCCAGGAACTGCCTGCATAATCTCACCACATGTGGCTATCGTTGTGCACCAGGAGAAACCCAAGGCCCACTGCATCAGTACAGAGTCAGAACAGTTCATCCTGATACCTAAGAGCAGTGAGGGTGCCGTTGTCTTGCCCACAGAGGTCTGTGGATCCCTCCAAGCGTGTGCCTCCCCAGACCATCACTTAGCCACCACCAAACTGGTCATGCTGAATGATGTTGCAGGCAGTAAAGAGAATAACCTGATGTACACCAATTCAGCGTGGGAATATATTTGCATGAATGTATTTGGGCAAGTAAATTCTAAACTCTAAATTCTAAATCCCCTGATATTCCATGACTTTGCCCTAAACATGATACAATTCCTTGGAATAGATATTCCAGAAATTCCATAACTTGTGGGAGCCCTATTCCTCTGTATCCTGACAAAAGTCTTTCCCACACTCTGAACACTATTGTTGCTCCTCACTGTGCATTCTCTGGTGTCTCTTGAGATTACTCCCCTGAGTAAAAGTCTTATCACATTCTGAGCACTGATATGGCCTTTCTCCAGTATGGATTCTCTTATGGATAGTAAGCTTCCCACTGGTTCTAAAACTCTTCCCGCATGTAGAACACTGATATGGCTTTTCTCCAGTATGGATTCTCTGGTGTTTCTTAAGACAATCCCGTTCACTGAAGGACTTGCCACATGGACATTGATACAGCTTTTCACCAGTATGGATCTTCTGATGTCTTTTCAGATGACCCTCTGTTGTAAAAGTCGTTCCACAATCTGTACACTTATACAGCTTCCCAGTATGAATATGCTGGTGTGTCTTGAGAGCATCCAAGCGGGAAAAAACCATTCCACACGTTTTACATGGATATGGCTTTTCTCCAGAATGTGTTCTCATATGGTAAACGAGCTCTGTGTTCCTCCTAAAACTCTTCTCACATGTAGTGCACTGATGTGGCTTTCTCCCAGTATGGATTGCCTGGTGTCTTTTGAGATTAGATGCATAATAAAAAGCTTCTCCACAATCTGAACACTGATATGGCTTTTTACCAGAATGTCTTCCCTTATGGTCAATCAGCTGTTTTTTACTCTTAAAACTCTTCTCACATGTAGTACACTGATGTGGCTTGTCCCCAGTATGGATCTTCTGGTGCAATTTAAGAGAAGGGATCCGACTAAAAGTCTTTCCACAATCTGAGCAGTGATATGGCTTTTCTCCTGAATGTATTACCTTATGATGATCGAGCTCTTGCCTGGTTTTGAAACTCTTCTCACAGGCAGTACACAGATATGGCTTTTCCCCAGTATGGACCATTTGGTGACTCTTGAGATGGCCCGCCTGAGTAAACGTCTTTTCACATTTAGAACAATGAAACAAATTTCCCTCGTTACGAATGCACCTGTGTGAATTTAGATTAACCTTCTGTCTAAAGGACTTTCCACACTGACGACAGTGATAACTTTTCCCCCCGGAATGAGTTTGCAGGTGTATCCTGAGAGAAGCCTTCCTATTAAAGGACTTCCCACACGTAGTACACGCATGTGGCTTTTCTCCAGTATGGATCATCCGGTGAGCTCTAAGAATAGACGCCTGCCTAAAAGTCTTCCCACACTCTGAGCAGTGATATGGCTTTTCTCCAGTATGTGTTCTCTTATGGCTAGCCAGGGATTCACTGGTTCTGAACCTCTTCCCACATGTAGGACACGGATATGGCTTTTCCCCAGTATGGATCGTCTGGTGTGTCTTCAGACCAAACAGCCGAGCATACGTCTTTCCACACTCTGAACAATGAAATGGCTTTTCTCCAGTATGGCTCCTCTGGTGTCTGACCAGATGTGATAAACTACCAAAGGTCTTTCCACACTCAGAACATTGATGTGGCTCTTTCCCCACTTTTGTTATCTGACGTGCTTCGAGATCTGGCCTCCTCTTGGAGCTCTTCGAAGCTCTTCGAACTCTTTGACCACCTCCTGTAATATGAAAACAGGATTTAAAGAATGCCTGATTTACTGACATAATATTTTCAAGGTTGATATTTTAGTGGCTGATAAGTGTAAAGTGTTATTATACCAATATTGTAATTTCGGCCGATAATTTAAGCAGATATTGCCAAGGTCCAATTTCCCTCTAATTATCATTTCTGGAGTAGCGTGTTATGCATAGGCCTGTAGCCTGGCTACATTAATCTTTTTGCACATGGTCCAGTTGTTGAAATAATCATGTCAGTAGTAGGTCTGCCACTTTTTGTTGCATTCGGATATGTAAGGGATAACGGCCAACGAGGTGACCGGTTAGATGGAAATAATGGCTAGGTGGTCTAGAACTCCGGCGACGTGCGGCGACGAGCGAAGCACTGTCTTGACTGTGGGACTACTTTCCGCCACATATCAACTTTCTACTTGCAGGACAAAACTGCAGTTACTAGTTCTAAATGGATGGTTGCTATGGCCAAAAGCCAGTCGTTAGTTCTAAATGGCTGGTTGCTACGGCCAAAAGCCAGTCGTTAGTTCTATCTCTCCTGTTGTCAAGCGGGCATATCCCAGGAGTCTGATTAACTTTAACTTTGAAATATCGCTACTTTTATAGCCTACATGGCATCCAACTAGCTACAATCCACCTCCGTCATATGTTACAATGTTACTATGGTTCAGCACGTCTGTATTCAGCTTGGATGCAACGTGACAGTTCATTTAAACTTCGCAACGAGTTTGGTGAATTAATATTCAAGTGTGATACGGGAACTACTTCAAAGGTAGCAGGTTATACAAAGTTAATGGCCACCCCATCAGCCAATCAGAGAAGAGAATTCCATTGTTGAGGGAGATAATTTGTGATAATAGCCCAATTCAAACTAGGGCTGGGCGATATACCGAATATACTCGATATATCGCAGCTTACAGTACGTGAGATACATTTTTTGTCATATCGCAAATATCAAGTATTTCACAATTTTCGTAATTTTTGCAAGCGGCAACCTTTTACAGTGGCGGTAACACTGCCGTTCTGTGCAGACCTGTGTCCCTATCCATCGTAACCTCTCCCTCTCAGTAACAACGTGAACACTCACCAACCAATCCTGAACCATCTTTTCAGATGAGGGTGTGACGTCTAGGTGTAGCAGACGAGAAGAAGTGAACTTTCAGTTCAAAACAAGCAGCGGTAGCATGTCTAAACTTGTTAAAAACAAGCAGCGGTAGCATGTCTAAACTTGTTAAACTTCTTATTTAACAACGAACAACCGAACGACTAATTAAGAAAGCACGCACCACCGTTGTATCAGATGTAGTAGACATCATCATTCATATGGAGCCATATCAGAGACATTAAAAGCAGCTTAATTTATTATTATTATTAACTAAATAATAACTAAATAACTAAAGCCATGAAGCCATGCAAAAAGAGAAGCCAGTTAACATTTTATCCTTAAGAGTGTATAGGCAGAGGGGCCTTTCAAAGAAGGCAGGGAAATAAGAAGAGAGAATGATAAAGCCAAATAACAGGTCATGCTCTGCAAATAGGCTAAAATAAAACAATTGATGTACCATGGGTGTGTTGACATTTTTGCATGCACACGTTTCCCTGTGAGAAACATTCATAGAAGGCTACTGGCAAGATTCAAAAGTACCTTCACCCCTGCTTTTAAATACAAATTTAAAATAGAAACCACTAAGAATGTTTTAATGTGGATACAATTTCCAGGGTTTGGATTGTGTGATTTATCCTAGCCTGCTGCATCATACTGACATGATTTAAAACATCACTGGGTAAAAGTGAGAATTCGTTAAGTTCTTTTGAGAAAATGTAAAAATATCGAGATATATATTGTATATCGTGAAATGGACTAAAAATAGAGATATTACTTTTTAGCCATATCGCCCAGCCCTAATTCAAACTATAAATAAAATAATCAGTTGTTAAAGTGCCATGTGTAGTGTGTTTTTTTACAGTCTACGGTATGATTAGACAGCTTGTTTTTTTATTTTATTGTTTGCCATCTCTTCCAGTAGCGGGCACTCTAAACATTTTGTAGCATAGGCCCATGACCAGACCAAGCAAGTAATTGCCATCCTGTTTTTCTTCTTTTATCTCCTTCACTGGCACAAGGAAATCTGTCAGGCATTTTAGAGTTCAGTATCACTGTGTGAAATAAATCATTAGAGATGCACCGATAGATCGGCTGGTGACCGGAATCGGCCGATTTTCACGTGATCAGCCATGACCGGCGACCGGCCGGTCAGTCTGAGACATGCCAATTTTATGCCGGTCAAATGCTCTCGCAAGTACTTGTAACAACATCACTTAGCTGAGTTAGCAACGTTTGATGAAGCTAACAAAGGCCAACAGTCAGGGCTGGATAAAGCACTAATAGGCCTACTAAGTTTTTCTATGCAGCAAACGCTGTGCTTTGCCATATTGCGTGGAATTTACTAAACTGTCACTTCAGGTTACGTAAACAGCGCATCACCGCCTGTCCTTGCCGCTAATTGCGTGCCCACAGCTGAACCACAAGCGCCGTCAACAAGCAGCGACATAGCCAGTTACTGAAGGCGAGACAAGGCAGGAATAAACGTTTTGCTTCGGTTTGCCACCTTAGCATATATTCTTTCGCACTACTACAACAACAAAGTCTGATTTACACATTTAGAGGTTTATTTAATTACCTTTTGTCTACCGCGACCGACCGTGATACAAAACATAGGCTATCATGTGTGGTGTCGTTGGAAAGTGTTTCTCCTGCATGACGTTATGGCATCCAAATATGGACACTTCCTTTGTATTCGCAAGCAATCGCGAAAGTTTAAAGAAGAGTGTAGACTGAGAATTGCATGTCATTGGCTGTGTTTCAAGGCTGCTTTCTCAAAATTAGTTTTTTTGTAATTTTCCAACATCTCAGCTTATGTAGCACATGTAGCCTATACCAAACTATCCAGTTAAAGACTTACCAGTAGCCTATTCTGAATAGTTACAGTTGGATATTGGATGTGAGAAGAAAACATAGGTGTTTCCACAGTGCATTTCTATTAGGCCTAGTAGCCTAGTGTGTGATATTAATGTCCCACACTGGGAATACTGTAGCTGAAGAGGACTTGAAGAAGAATCTGTCTATTCACATTTTTTTTTTACCAACCATTGATAAGTTGATTACATTTCTATACTAACATGTTGTATTGAAGAAAAGGTAGAAAATAACTCTTTGTGTGCTGTAAAGTGGTTAGAAGAAATTAAATCGGAATCGGCTAAAATCAGTATCGGCCAGTCAAATTCTATTAAAAATCGGAAATCGGAATCGGCCAAAAAATTGCAATCGGTGCATCTCTAATCACAGTGTTTCCCACACATAGACAAATTTGTGGCGGTGCGCCACAGATTCAGCACCGGTTGCCACATATTGCGTTTCTCTATTCTCTTTTCTATTTTAGGAGCACCAGTGCTCCTAGTGAAAAAGCTAAGCGTACAGCCCTGATTTAGATGTATGTTCATACTGTTTAATTTACTTTAATTTCAAGAAGATTTTCAAAATTCCACAGCTGAAAGTTTCCAGAAATGATTCGCCACTTGACATCCCTAATTTTCATGCACTGCAATAAGTCCCTAGCCTGGCCCCCGCCTGACTACATACTTCCACTCATTTACATTGCTCTTTATACTCTGTCTGGTAAAGCTTCACCCAGCTTCGTTTCCTCCGGCAATCAGCGAACAGAGGGCGTTACCAAGAGCGATTACATTTAAGTTTCAAGCCTATCGTTATCGTTGTGTCCCCTGTGGTTATCATACGTCATTACCAAACGTGATTGAACTCCAATGAATTCAAACTTCAGACAAGTCCACAAACCAGGAAATAAACGTTTGCCAATGGATCTAGGCCAGACTCTCTGCGAAGAAAAGAGTCGGGTCTCCAGGCTAATAAGTCCCCACCACACCTACCAACACTGAGCTTAGATAATAAGAGATTTACCAATAGGACACGTGAAGATGTGAAACCGTTGATATGGCCAGCCAGTTTATCATGACATTAAAGTAACCTATTTTCTTAATCAATAAGCAACTGTATGCACAGGCCAAAACAAATGTTTGAGCTCTAATATTGGCTCAGGGGCGGCGCCAGAGATTTGTTTCTGCCGGTGCTATGCGGGAGCTATGCTTTTCACAGAGGGTGCTATGAATTGCCCAGCCCCCCCCTCCCCCAGTTTTCAAGGGGACAAACATACCTGTCTTCTGTCTGACTCAAGTGACGTGAGCTACTAGGCCTAACTGCAATAGCCTAAACTATCAATTCACTGCTTGACACTAATACACATGGAGAAATATAGCACGTTAATACTGGAGAGAACCTTTCAGAAATTATGTTTTGGGTGAACGGATAGCAAAACCATACTTCAGTCAGGACTACTTTGTCAATAAAATATTTTTATTTACTATTGCATGAAATACATTCTTGGCGGTATCTTCTGTTCTGGGGGCCCCCTGCCCTTCCATGTTCAAACATGGAAAGCCCAAGGCAGGGAGAGCAGCAATAAACCCCCCCATGGGGTACAGAACAGAACAAACATCAATGACACAACGTTGATAAGTCAGAAGTATGAGGGGGTTAAGGGGAGGAGGTGGGTGGCAAAGTTGCAGAAAAAGCAGATGGCAGCAGATTGGCAAAGGCAGTTTAAATAAGCGCTCTGAATGATCTCCACCAATGAAAGCAAGGCTTGGCCAGCTGGCACTCAGCTGGCAATCAGCTGAGCGATTAGATTGACAGTCAGCTGGGCCATTCAGGGAAGCTAGCGAGACTCCGTGACCTGCCCGAACTAACGCTGTGCTCCATTTTTGGTGAACGGAGATGCAGATCATTGCCCTCATTCATTTGTTTGAGCAACAGCCCATGTTCTGCGTTCACACAAACGAGAGCGAAATAAATGTTTTAAAAGTGGTGTCATTATTTGCTATGACGTTCACTTGGCCAAGCCCGTTTCTATGTTTGACAGCAATAATCCGCTCTGATAGATGTTTTAAATAACGTTGTTTGTTGCTTCTATCCACGTTATCTCCAGTGGTTCAGTTTTCTTGCGCAGACGCACACACACACATTGAATAAGCGCTCATATCACTGTCCCTAATGTGTTGTCTCTTGATAACACCTAATTAAGAAATAATTCATAGTCTGGATTCTGGAAAATGTTTACTTTCTTTTTGTTTCGGTTTGCTGTTCCATATCAACTGTGCCGCAAATCCACTGACCAGCAATCTCCTCGTCGAGGTGCCTAACACTGCAGAACATCAGACTAGGGTTCGAGACAGTCACGAAATACAAGGAGTTGTCCCGAATCTCGAATCCTGCCCTAATTGTCCCGAAAATTATAGCCTACTATAGCATAGTCTGGTAGCCAGTTATTGTCTGATACATTAAAACCATTGAAGGTGTCGAATTGATAGTAGCCTAAGCTAATTTTCATTTTGACTGGTCTCTCTGGGTGTGTGTGTGCGTGCGTGTGTCTGGTTTCTTACTGGTCTCGGGTTGTTCTGCATCTCCGTTGGTCTGCGTCTGCATCTCATCCTCCTCCTTCACTTGTCGTCCTTGTGGTCTGCAGCAGTCCACCAGCACCACTGATACCCTCTTCATCTGGGCCAGAGACACGGACTCTGAAGGGAACAGGTCAGTTGTGAATTGGACTACAGTGCAAATGCTGGAGCACATTTTGTGTTGGAGCATAGACAAACGCTATTGGCCTGTGACGTGACGATAACGAAACTTAAGCGACGCGAAGTGTCATAGAAACAAAGCGCAGCCTCCCCAGCCTAATGTTCCACTTTCAATGAAATCCACTAGAGAACGGACAAGGCTTGCGGAGTGCTATGAATGAAAAAAGCACCAAACCCTTAGTTATTGTCAGCGGCCTACTATACAGCAATGGTCTGTTAAGGGCCGTTCACATCAAGAACAATAACGATAAACAAATATCGCTCTCGTTAATATGAATGACAACGTTCACACCTAAACTATAACGATAACGACATGAAGAACGATATCGTTGTTGATCACTTTCAGAGCGATTTTGAGAATGATAAAAAGCTAACAGGCAATCAGAACCCATAATATTCTAGCCAGCACATTCATTAACATGAGAAGAGACTTTTCTTATCGTTGGCCAGTGTGGACGCTTTTATCGTTATGGTTATAGCTATTGTTATCGTGTTCGTTCTTGGTGTGGCTACAGGAATAAAACTCTGACCCCCCGACCCCCGGTGTAAGGCTGCGTCACGATTCTGCCTTTTCACACAGGTTTGTGGATATGAATGTCGCGATTTTAAATTTTGAATCGCATATCATTACAGCCCTAGTTGATGAGCATCTTCATTCAACACAGCAAAACAACACAACCTTTGGGGCTAACCAAGTGCTAATTGTTGAGCTCTGATGTTATAGGTCAAACAACTTATCAACAACTATCCCACAGAACAAGAGATTAATCAAGGGTAGGGCAGGGTAATCACTAGTTGCATTCTGTGTGTGTGTGTGTTAGGGCTGGGCGATATGGCAAAAAAATTGATCACGATTATTTTTCCCATATTGAACGATCTCGATTTTTAATCACGATTTTTTTTATCTGACACACTTTGCATCCGTCAGGCTCATAGGGTCAGGGCTCCAGACTAACTTTTTGCGTTGGTTGCACCGGTGCGCCTAGCTTTTTTTTTTAGGTGCACCAGCGCAAAATTTAGGTGCACCCACATTTTTCATTGCATCGCCTTTAACGCCAAAAGGACACCTTTTATCGCACTCCTTTCATAATGTGAATGATTTTTTAACAATAAAGCATAGAAAAAGCTTGTCTTTATTTGAAACACAATATGGAATATGCATATTCTTTATAAATAATGATATATATATATATACGTATATATACACACATACACTGTATAATGCTTTCTACATAGGCCTACTGAAATTTTGGATATTCATGACATTCATGACTATTCATATTACAACTCCGCCTCTTTAATTCAGCTGTCGGCTTGAAGCCTCAAAATATTGTAAACAAAGTAGCATAGCATTAGTTGGCTAGCTTATTATACTGGTTGGACTGTTCAGTTTCCCCACGTGTGTTTAAGTTACAAGGTAGGCCAATACTTTTTCTCCTTGGGACAGGCCCTTTTGAGTCTTGGAGCTGGAAAACATTGAGATGATCAGTCAACTTGAATGCAAGAGTTTTAATAAAATTTGTGCAGTATGCTATGATGCTAACCGGATTTTAATTAGGCTATGATTTCGCTAGTCGTCTTCTATAGGCCTACGTCATTGATTTCACGATTGTGAATGTACATGTCGAGGGGGGGTGTTCATTAAGCGCGCTGCGCACGAGAGAGAGAGAGAGAGGCGGAGAGGGAGAGCGAGAGAAAGCGGTCCTAGGAGAGAGGGTTTACAGTTTGGTAAAGTTGCACGCATAGTCTAGCAGCCACATTTACATGGCAACTTGTGAAAGAAATGATATGCTTTCACCCGAGCCGCCTCAAGCTCACCAGTGCGACCTAGAATGTTTTTCAGGCGCAGTGTTGAAAATGTTGGGTGCATGCAGACAGTGCGGTGCCAGGAAAGCGGTTTGTGATGGTTGTCGTGCACTTTGCTGCAGCATGTTATGCACGTGATCGAGAAAGCATACCCACAGCTGATCACCGTGATCGAACTTAATTTGATCGCGATCACAAATCGACATCGTATAATCGCCCAGCCCTAGTGTGTGTGTGTGTGTGTGTGTGCGCAGGGCTCGACATTAAAGGGATAGTTCGGATTTTAAGACACGAAGTTGTATGGGTTCCCTGTCAGCAACGTAGTGCATCAGCACTGACTTACCCCCGACAGCGTCCTGTGAGCCGAGATCCAGCCGGTTTTTGATCGTTTTTGATGCCGGACTATTTTCTTCAGCAAGTTTCTGGGGTCACGAAAGTAAAGTGTTTTTCTTCTCAAAACCATATGCGTTCAACAGAGTGATATATTTGCACCACAAAAACGTTGTCCAGCTGTCAGTAGCGCGCAGTGATAGGAATCGCGAAAAATAAGTAAGTGATAACGAGGTTTGAATTTTTCCTGGACAACGTTTTTGTGGTGCAAATATATCACTCTGTTGAACGCATGTGGTTTTGAGAAGAAAAACACTTTACTTTCGTGACCCCAGAAACTTGCCGGACTACTTTCTTCAGCATCAAAAACGATCTAAAACCGGCTGGATCTCGGCTCACAGGACGCTGTCGGGGGTAAGTCAGTGCTGATGCACTACGTTGCTGACAGGGAACCCATACAACTTCGTGTCTTAAAATCCGAACTATCCCTTTAACTCATTCACTGCCATTGACGTCTTTAAACGTCATTTTAGACACATACCTTGACTGCCATTGACGTCTATAGACGTCAATTGCGTTTTTCAATGGGGAGGGCTCCTGGGTGGGCTTGGGAACGATCTGGCATGGTTTCAGGCTTGTAAACAGACTGTACTAGCGATCCGAGCCGCTAGATGGCAGCAGTGCCATTTGGATGATTAGTATCTGCCAACATGCAGAGATGCAACATGCAAGATGCAAGCTAACAAACTGAAGATCGACCACAGTGGATCTAGTTTGCACGTGATCCAGCGAATAAATATGCTTACTTCTTACATCAAGGATGGAAAACATGTGAACGGTATGATGCATTTACATTGAATATTGCTATATAGACTAACAACAACTTTGCTAGTGCTAGCTTGCTAAGTCTACCGTCCTGTTCAGAGTCTTTAGCGACCATCAGAGTCCCTAGCAACCTTGACGAGACTGACGAGATAACAGTGCAATCGTGGTTGACATACTACTGAAACGCTAACGTTAAAAAGTAGATTTTCACAAAAAGATCGTTTTCTCCATTTTTTGGTCAAAAACAGGTGTTTTTAGCATAACCAACCCATGTTCTACTGACGATTACTAAAGAACGGAAAACGATAGAAACAAACCGATTTTTCCTGGTAAAAGAAGAGAGTCTACTCTTTCATTTGGTACCTTTGGTGTTTACATAGTCATAAATCTCACCGTTCGGTGGATCTTGGAAAAACGGTCAAAATGTTGTAAAACGTCTGGCAGTATGGAGCGCTCTGCACTGAAAATGGCTGGCAGCCAATGAGTTAACGGTAGCCCAGTAGCCCCGGGCAACCAAATTATGACAAGTGGCAACCAATTCCTCACTCCTGGTTGCCCCTGTGGCAACCACAACATTTCCCCATTTTTCCTGTAGTTTGATTATTATTTTAATGTTTTGGTATAATTGTCAGTACAAACACATACATTTCAGCATTTCACACATGTGGTGGGCAACATAAACTTAATTTTTTGACTTGGGATGGCCCGTCAAATGAACGCAGCTAATAGTAAACAAATTAAACTTTTTTCAAGTAGGCGATTGGTGTTGTACGGTTCACTGATACTACAAACTAAAAATGTCACAAAGCCTAATCTTAGCCTACTTTACGATACTTTTAAGAATGACCGTGTTCTTCTTGCGTGTGCGCAAGGCAGGCTTCCCCTCCCCTAGAAGCCTGTGGCTGTGCGTCTTATTCCCCTCACACAAATATGCGCAGCAGTGCCATAAACAGCGAATCATGGCTGCTAGTTTTGCTCTCTTGCATCTCTCAAATTTGTGTTGCTAACCTGTCTAGGCTAAGGGATTTCGGCAATGTAGGCCTACTTTTGGGTTTCAACATCATTTAGAAGGCTACGCAACCTTGGTAAACTTTTACATGAGGATAGAGCTGCCATGCCGCTAGCTCAGGTCACGTATGTCATTCGTGTAGTAGTGGTCACTAAATCATTAATGAACATTAGAAGACGCTTATCTCTTCTATGATCCCAAAAAGATTGTCTTCGACTTGTTATATTTTCGGACATTTATTTAATCTAATGATATAGAAAACAATTAATAGCACCCCTGATTGTATCCGTATGCGTTATGCACAACTATTATTATTCACTAGTGTAGACTGTGTAGGCTAATTACTCTCACCACGTATTTCTTAAAGTGACAGGCACTCAATTATACCTACTGTACACACAACCAATGTGCACTCACTTAGCCCTACATACCACATTAAACATACTGACAGTATGTATCCAAGACATTAAAGATATGCCTTATTTTAGTGCACAGAGAAAACTGAAATAACAGCCCTTTAATAACGGGGCAACCATTTTTTTTGTATTTGGCAACCAAAACCTCATGCGTGGTTGCCCAATTGGCGACTGTTGGCGACACACACACACTGTGTGCGAGTGTGTGTGTGTGTGTTTCTGGTTTCTTACTGGTCTCGGGTTGTTCTGCGTCTCTGTTGGTCTGCGTCTGCCCGTCCTTCCATTTTGGTCCATTGTGTCCTTGCAGTTTCACCAGCACCACTGATAGGCTCTTCATCTTGGCACGAGACGCAAGAGACGGGGCTACCTACATTGGACGCAAATGTTGGAGAGTTCCACAGATTAGAAGGCATGTCCGACGGGGGGAGGGGGTGGTGTGCACCCATATTTTTCATTGCATCGCCTTTTTATCGCTCTCCTTTCATATAATGTAAATGAAGTTTTTAACAAGATGTAAAGCTTGTCTTTGTTTGAAACACACACACACATTATGTAATTATTTACATTATATATACTGACATTTCTGATATTCATAACAGCAAACTTTATGCAGATTAAAGCCTACTATTCATATTACAACTCCACTTCTTAAATTCAGCTGTCTGGTTGCAGACTCAAAATATTGTAAACAAAGTAGTAGGCTAAGATTATCATACTCTACTGGTTGGACTGTTCAGTTTCCCCCACATGTGTTTAAGTTTCAAGGTAAGCTAATACTTTTTCTCCTTGTGACAGACCCTTTTAAGTCTTGGAGTTGAAAACATTGGTATTGAGATGGTCAGTCAACTTGAATGCAAGAGTTTTAATCAAATGTCTGCAGCATAGCCTACTAATGATGCTAACCGAATTCAACAGTAATTTAGCTAGTTCTGTGCGTCAATGCGTTCACGATTGTGAATATTTTATTTGGATTAATTGTGCATGTCGAGGGCGGGTGTCCATTGAGCGCGCAAGAGAGCGGACCAAGGAGAATGAGTTTACTTCTACTGTTAGGTAATTAAGTTGCACGCAGAGTCTACAATAGTTGCGGGAGAACTTTATGCTTCTACCCGAGCAGCGTCAGGTTCATCAGTGCGACCACCGACCACGCTTCCAGGGATGATCTTGTTGGTTTTCATGGAGATAGACGCAGTGTGCACGGAGAGGATGGGCTGTGTGTGTGTATGAGAGACAGACGCGTGAGTGACAGAGAGGGAGCGCAAGGAAAGGAAATTCAGCTTAACGAATGCTCCGCCACAAATTTGTCTATGTGTGGGAAACACTGCTGCGTGCTATGTGTGTTCACTAATTCACAAATTGGGATAAATGCAGAGACCGAATTTACCCTCACAGGATCAAAAAAGTATATATAAGTCCTTTAGTTTGTTTGCTGGTACAGTAATTTCCCGCATATAAGCCGCATTGTGTATAAGCCGCAGGACAGTGTTTTATGGAAGTTAAAATAAACAAAACCATGTTCACCCCATATTAACTGCCCCCCTGTATTAACCTCATAGCGGAAGAAATTTAGCAAAATCAATGTATAAGATGTGGCTAATAGTCGGGAAATGGCGGTGCAGAAACACTTCTCTCCAATTTGAGTGCATTGTCCTTTTAATGGGATTGGCCAAAGAGCTGTGTTTTGTAACAAAATAAGCCTGTTTTTTTCTTCTTTTCATTTCAGAGGACACCTTTTTCTTTTTCTGCAGTAGCTCTGATCTAGGAATGGAATAGCCAGCCACCTAGTGGATTGTTTTGCCATGTTTCATGTGGTAATATCACTGAAGGGTCATTCCACATCAGTTCAACCAGTTCAAAAAATCTGAAAAAAACATCATGTGTACCTGTGTTACCCAGGAGACACTCTAAATTGTTTTTGTGCTAAGATCAACACATTCCAAGTTACATACAGTTTTACAGGGGGAGGAGGGTGTCAAATGTGTTCACAAGCCCATTGCTCAAGAACTAAAATATGTAGGCGGCTCAAATTAGCCTGGCTATCTATTTCATGGTAGAAGCAACACACACGCAGCGGCACAAGCAGCCTTGGGTGTGCTTCACAGACAAACTATGTCCCCTTTTGTAGGCTGATTTGAAACACTTCAGGGTAATTCAACGTCAGTTCAACAAGAGCGCATGCACTTGCGCATAAAAAAAATTGTGCATAAAATGTTTTTGTGCCAAGATCAACACTTTTCAAGTAACAGCCAGTTTAGGGGGGGGGGGGGGGGGGGTCAAAGTTCACAAGCTCATTGCTCAAGAAACACTCTCAGAAAAAGCAATGAAGAGAAAAGAAAACCCATCAGAGACTGAACAGCAGACCTCACAAGTTTGAAAAAGTTTGGGTTTTCTTTTCTCTTTGTTGCTTTTCTGAGAGTGTTTCTACTTATCTCAATAAGAAAAAAAAACAAGAGCCTATATTGAGAAAAAATCTTCTGAAGGCCTAAACAGAGCCCAGCCAAGAACTCCAATAACATTTTGATCAACTTTGAGGGACTGCTATGACCATGCAAGATCATCCAGACTACTTGTGGTGAATTTACTGCATACTATTTCTATTTATGCACCAGTCTGCAAAATTTGAGCCTCCTACAAATTCTAGTTCTTGAGCAATGAGCTTGTGATCTTTGACTCCCCCTGAACTGTGACCTTCTAAGTCCCCTGGACTTTTTTCGTCCTTTCAAGACTGCAGAAAACTGGTGGTCTAACCAAAGTGTTCCTGATGAGTGACAATCCTTGCTGTAAACATTAAGTTGGCATTGTCACTGTCAATTGTAGCTAATGTAACTGTGGGGTAAATGGAGCACGACATCACATAGATATTTTTTTACGAACCAGGGAGCGTTAAAATAGCAACCTTAAAAATAAACTACAAGGTAACACGTGGTTACCAATTGGCCGCTACCAGAGAATGTCTAATAAGGGGAAAACGACCACTCGCTGAATACTTCTGCATGGTACTGCAACTAGAGGGCGATCGAAAGCAAGTGGAGAATGAATGGAGGTGAATGGCGTTTCTCCTAAAATCCACTTTTCGATGGATATAATTTTTTGTGTAGAAATCGGAATATTGCATGTGAAAGGGGGGGTCAAGGAAAATACACACGGCTCAGTATTAGATTTTATAAGTCCCTTAATTGCTCTAAAAAGCCTTTCAAACGTGTCAATGACGTCATTCATTAGCAGGGTGCTAGTGTGTTATGGGCAACAACGACCAAGCCTGTGAGAAACAAAGGGCCATAAGTAATTGTTCATTCAACTTTCGACCTATAACCCATATTGAGCTTGCAGAAACTAAAATCCAATCTTCGATGTTTTAATGACAATCAGGTGAAACATACCAATTTAGCCGTCTAGCCCCATAGGCCCCCATTGTTTGATCACTTGCTCGTGATCGCCCCTAGTGGAACTTCAACAGGAACTGCAGGTACAATGCAGATACAATAGAGTCAATAGCGAGTGGACCGGCTCTCCATAAATGGGCTCTGCCGCTACTGAGAACTGAAATCCCTGTGTTGTATAAGCTGTGTCTCATTCCAGGGGCTGCGTGGTTCTAAGGCCGGATTCGTAGACCGGTTGCGTCATAGTGGCGCGCCTAGTACTGTCCCATTCCGTGGGCTCCTTCGAATCCGGCCGACAAACCCACCCTTCTTTTCCCCGAAACGGAGTGTGCATCGGATGTATGCTTCGCGGCCTACCTGGCCACCAAGATTCGATACGTTTATGACGTTTCATTGAGTTTCATTGAGTTGGCGAGACAGACGGCAGAGGAGTAGCCTACACGTTTAAACATTTAATAAACGTTATAATAATATTTAAATTAAGTTATTATATATTTTCAGTTAAGTCAAAATAACTTTTTGAAATGTGAACTATGCTTAAACGATGTCGCCGATTTCCGTAGGCTATCAAATAATCACTTCCTAAATAAAGCTCAAACAGTGGCCTTTCACTTTCAAATGGTTTATCAAGTCATATGCCAATTAACATTATGCTCAGATAATCACTGAGTAGGCTAGTCTATTATAAAGGTTCCCACGTCTTAGAAGATCGTTATTAAACATCACATGGAAAGAATCGTGATGTTAGTTGATGGCCGTTTGCATAAAGTCCAAGGGCGAATGACATCCACCAAAGGTTTCTTAAAGCATTTGTTGGTGACATCTAGCCTAATGGAAACTAGATTACATTTGATAGATTACAAATGTGTCCCTTAGCAAATTAAGTAGCAAATACAATTCCATCAGTTCAACAACAACAAAAAATGTGTAGCCTGAATTAACCACAGCCTGCACACACGATGCCGCTGGAGATAGTTTTCGTGTTGGCCTATAGGCTATATCAGTAGCCTAAGCCTAATGAAAGCAAGTCTGATCACTAATTGTAAACCTGCAATAGTAGAATGCCTAACGTAGAAAGAGAGAAAGAGAGAGAGAGAGAGAGAGAGAGAGAGAGAGAGAAGGAGTGCCGCGTTGGGTCGCTTAATTAAAGAAAAAAGCAGGTGCTTTTCGGGAACGGACAAAAATATAAGTTAAACAAACGATCTCTCCTCTATGTAAAGTTTCTTGGTGATAAAGTTTGTAGAAGGCAGTAGGCTAGTCAGAGGTCCGAGGCACACCGATTGAGTGAAAACATTTTTAAAAATCCTTTATTTCATTGGATAAAGTTAGCGCGTTTCGACTAGGCTATACTGAGTCTTCCTCAGGGCAATCCAATAGAGTAGCCTAACTTCTAATCTATTTTATGTGGCAAATGCATGTGATGCTTTGTGCATGATCGATATATGAAAAGAGATAGCCTATAAACATGATATAAACCTACAAATAGCAATTGCGCAAGAGATCAACTTCTGCTAAATGGATAACATGGATATGATCATCAGCTGAGCCTCAATGACGTTCGTCAACGTTGCAATGGAGCTACAAGCTAGGTCAGTTAACCTCGAAGTCCATTACTTATGCATTTAAGCCTGCAAACGACCAGCAAAAGTTAGCTGATCATAGCTCGTTATCCTGCAATTCCATAGCCAGTTATCTTAACTCCTGTTATATTCCCTCCGGTGTTTTTGCAATTATATCAAGCAGCTAAAGCAATTACGCTAGCCATACCCATCTGTAACCTGTAAAGTTTGGTTTTATCCAGGCTAGAAAGAAAAAGGGCAAGGCTACTCACATGAACACTATCCAACTCCCTTTGAAATCGCCATCTCTTGAAAAGTAGCCTAATGCGACAGTTGTGTGACCGCTTGTTATGGTGGCTTACAAATTATTTTAAATTGGAGATGGACAAGGCAAGCATAGAATATGGCCATATAGGCTATCCTCCTATCACTTTTGACTAGTCTTATAATGAAATAAGATTGGCATTGCCTATGCCACATTAATTCCTTGATAACGTTTCCTCTGCACTGAATGTTATTCTAAGCGTCTGCTAAATAAAAAAATAAAAAATCGAATAGATGATTGTTCTCAGTCAGTAGTAGCATGTTGTACCAATGTAGCCTATGAGTTAAATGTAACATGTTTTGATGACATGGGCGTGTTGAAAGGATGATTTTCACGTAGCCTACATGAGTTTGACAGATCGGCCAAGCTCGGACTCATGACGTAACAGAGCCGTTCTTTTGGGCTAGACCGTCCCGTTTAAAAAAAACGTTGGTCCAGCTAGGTCGGGTCTATGCGGTCACAGAAGACCAGTGCTAGGTAGCACGAATGCTCCGAAGCATCCAGCCCCTGAAATGAGACACAGCTATAGCCAGTAGTCGAGTTGAGGGAGGATGAGGGGGGATGGCATCCCCCTTTGGAATTGATATGGTCAAAATCATCCCCCCTCTGAAACGGCCATCCCCCTCCCGCTGTGCAGGTAGCCTAGGCGCAAAGAATACGCTTTTGTTCTGCATTTTTAAAGGTAGAACGTAAGACTGAGACTGAGCTACAAAGTATCCCACCAACATTGTTGTGTGTGTAACATGTGGCAATTGAAGTTTCTGTTCTAGGCTACTGTATGGTGGTAGAATTCCAGAGTGAAAGCAAAAAGTCTGAACTTTTTTTGTTGGTTCCATTTAACTTGGCTAGATTGGTAGGCTAATTGTAACAAGTCATCGTTGAATGCATTAAAATTGATGTCTGGTTCACTAATTCAGATCTGATAGATATTTAGTATATTTAAGTGATAATGTTACTCTGAACTGGGATAAATTTTAGCAACTCGACGTAGACATGATCTAAAATGTTAGTGACTCATAACATGTAGGCTACATGAATTGGAAGAAATGTAGGATTTGCCAATGTCCAGCAAGTCACGCTATAAATGGACTAGAATACAGGAAATTGCATCTTAAAAATTACAATTTTTCTGGGGGAGGACCCCCATACTCCCCGCAAGACTAATACCCAGATGTGCATTTTAAAATCCACCATGCCATTTTTTTAACAACTCGACTACTGTGTATAACCTACAAGTAAGTTTTCGCGAGAATACATTTGCGCCAATTAACACTATACATAAAGTTACCACTTAAATGCGAGGTATCGTTGCATAACTTACCCAATCGAGATTCACGGAAACTTTAGTTAAGCCAAGCCTGGTGAGTATGTAGAATTCCGCGTTCTTGGACCGCGAAAGCAACCTTCTTTTGGTTCCTTCAAACGGGAGAAAGATAGCCTGGTGTTTGACGTTATGGCTTAAGAATTGTAAATTGTGGTCGCTGCGAATATAGCATACTGCAACACAATGACAAGAAACATGTCATCGAAGTTTTAACAAACTTCCATAGAGCGTCGACAACTCAGCATAAAACGTGTTGCTGCTGCTTCTTCTTTTTCTACTTCTTCTTGTTTCCTTTGTTAGTGGGGGTTGGCAAACCAACTTAACGGTGAATTACCGCCACCGACTGGGCTGGAGTGGGAATCAGGAGATTTTGGAACTAACTAACTTAGATAGATAGACAGATACTTTACTGATCCCCAAGGGGAAATTCAAGATAAATAAATAATAATTAAATAGAAAATAATAGTAGTAATAATAATAATTAAATTATTTTGGCTAATCCTGTGTCTTTCAGAAAACTAATAAAGTGATGAATGTTGGATGTGTTCGCCATATAAACCCTGCAATGTGAAATGATTCTCTTTGGCCATTTTGAGTGACTGAAAAAGCTGATTTCGTTTCTAGGCTACATTTTGTGCAATGAAGTGAAAAGTGCTCTACAGTTTCCAAGTGACTACAATGATGACATTTCCCTGTTGGATGTTTTCCTATTGTATTTAATGAAGAATTAAGCCCTGTGTGTCTTCTTAAGACCTGTGTGTATTCTTAATCTTGTGATCATTCATTCATTCAACCTTTATTTATTCTCGGAGAGTCATTGAGGGTAGCCCTCATTTTCAATTATCTATCTTCTTATCCCACCGACTCGTCCACTCAGTCCTCCCAATCTCTACTTCTGTCTGTATGCTATACTGTAAATGTCTCCCTTTGTCATGATCCTCCCAATATTCTTGCCAAGCTGATTTTGCATAAGATTTAATTGGTATAATCTTTCCTTCAGTCTTACTGTAGGGAACTTGTAATATTTCACTGTGTTTTAGTGTTTGTCTCGCCAGCTTGTCAGCCTCCTCATTCCCCTTCACTCCAACACATGCAGGTACCCAAAGAAACCGGATTTTTAGGTTCCTGGCATGCAATTTAAACAAAACCATATACATCTAATGCACTATAGGCCATATCATTTCTTATAGATTTTCCTGATACACTGTTTTCTAAAGCTGAGTAGCCTAACTGTCAGATATTATTATTGCTTTGTTTAACCCATTTTCCTCTATCCATTTCAAGGCCAGCACAATTACTTGTTACTGAATCTTAAAACAAGCTTTTTATTGATGAGAATTTGGGGAATTTTGATTTGATTTGATTTATTTGACCAACTCATATTTAAAATAAAAGAACATGATACAGATCATAGACCGCATCTCTTTCAACAAGAAAGTCAGGATTACACAAAAAAGCCCTGAGGCTTATTTCCATTGTGGTCCCACCAAGAAAGCAAGAGAGACAGATGGCAACAGATCTTATTCAGTCAAGAATGGTGGTGTGACATTACACCCCCCAGCAAAAGAATTAATAACAATAAATAGATTAAATACATTCCATGAATAAACATTACAGACACTTGCAAATAGCAGACAACTACTGTCAATAGCAGGACCAAAGACCTATTCTGATTTATCCCTCAGACATTTCCTTATTGTACATTTAAAACTCTCCAGATTTCTTATCGACTTAATATGACTTGGCAATCCATTCCACAGACTAGAAGCTACACACAAAAAATAAGCTTTCCCTATGTTACTTTTTCCTCTAGGAAGTACAAAGTCTGTGGACCTGCCCCTAGTGGAGTAGTGATGCATATATCTCACTCTGTTAAAATAGTTCATTAAATAACTAGGGACATCTCCAAAGACAAGCCTATGGACCACACTCAGCTCAATCTGAGATACTCTATCATCTACCCTTAACCATCCAACATGATGGATGAGATGTAAAAGATCTCATTTTAAAAGTTATTTACCTTACGTCAAGATTTCATGCCTATTTGAGACAAAAAAGAGATATGGTTGTGCTTGATTTAAGATTATAGTATAGTGTAAAGTTGAACACTTAAAATAAGACATTCACTCTTAAAACAATATAAATGATCTAACACTTCTAAGTCTAAGTGTTTTTATCTTGATAAGAATCAAATAATTAGCAGTGCGATACCTAACCCTAATAAAGAGTTCATGTGTGTTTGGTACGGTAGCTGCACATCTTGAGAGAAGAGGAAGACGTTTCACAGGGTCGTTAGTTTCAGCAGAGAAGAGGAAGGCACCACAGCACAGGGTCGTTAGGGCAGCAGAGAGGGCAATAGGCTGCCCCTCCTCCCCACACTGGAAGAGATTTACACCTCCAGATGCCGCAAGAAGGCAACAGACTTCTCTAAGGACTTTTCACACGCTGGTCGTTGTCACTTTCAGCGGTTCAACAACTCGTAACAGGGTGAATGGCACTTCTGCATTCACTTCGCAGCCCTCTATCGGCTATAACCGCACTATGTAACTTTACATATCGTGTAACGTATCTGTAGTTCGATGAGATGAGACATAAGAAACTACAAATTTGACTTGCATCAATGTTGCAATACTTTCATAAAATCATGCAACATAACTGTCGTGGATATCATTATTTGCTGAATAAACAAATAGCATGCGTGCGACAGAGGAGAAGTACTTTATTGTTGCTTTAACTCTTCAAATGTGAAATAGTCTGTTCTTTGCCCCTAACACATTGTGCAATTTCTTGTGGAGTACATTTTTACCAGTGCAATTGTTATGTATGTGTATTGTTTTTGATATTTATTGTTCATATATTTGTATACCTCATGAGTTTGCAGAAAAGTGGCAATGATAAAGACTATTTATCTATCTGGCTGTACTAACTTGGTCAAACATGTACAGTACGGTAAAAAAGTTTTGCCCCCTTGCTAAAGTTGATTAAAATCAGTGTAATCCCCCTATCTTAAATTCCCATAGAGGCAGGCAGATTTTTTATTTAGCCAGCTACAGTATTTCATGGACCTACCTAGAGATTGGCGTGGTGTTTTTTTCAGTCAGCCTATTAGACTGTTTGACGTTCATTGAGCTCAATGCAAATCAAACCAGCTATAATACTGCGCAGCCATCTTGAACTCGCCTATTGAATGAGTGTGTCATGTGACTTCCAGCGCCGCACCAGGACACCAAACCTGTAGTAGACAAAAGGCGAGTTCAAGATGGCTGCGCAGCACAAAAACTGCGCAGCACAAGATGCACGTGGTTAAAAATCTGTCCACGATGGTCTAGAAGGGTGTGTTTTCGACTCGGCAGTCGGTATCACATGGCCTCAACTTATCGCGGGAGCAAGGCGTGACCAGGCAGCTGCGGAGCAGCAGAGCAGCCGCTCTGGAGGTACTGCGGAGCGCAGCGGAACCTAGACCCTGCCTTCATGACGTCAGGTCTTTGCCCTAATTGGCTTTTACATCCCTGACCTATGTGCAGGTGTTTAGATGCCGCCTCATATCCACAAGGGTCCGTACGGGTCCGTGCCTCGTGATTTGTCACATGGTCAAGTCTAGCCAAGTCTACACTACGGGAAGTAGAGAGTGTACAACTTCATAGCAGCGTTTGTATCCCCTCCCCTGCTGCCACCGGCAGCTCTCGTTGCTGCAAAAGGTCATTTGGAGTTGAACTTGAACACGGCTTATGAATGAGCATGTGTGTCATGTGACCTCCAGCAGGACACCAAACCTGTAGTAGACAATAGCCGTGTTCAAGTTCAACTCCAAATGACCTTTTGCAGCAACGAGAGCTGCCGGTGGCAGCAGGGGCGGGGATACAAACGCTGCTATGAAGTTGTACACTCTCTACTTCCCGTAGTGTAGACTTGGCTAGACTTGACCATGTGACGAATCACGAGGCACGGACCCGCACGGACTCTTGTGGATATGGGGAGGCATCTAAACACCTGCACACACGTCAGGGATGTAGGGCCAATTAGGGCAAGGACCTGACGTCATGAAGGCAGGGTCTAGGCTCCGCTGCTCTCCCCAGTACCTCCAGAGCGGCTGCTCTTTTGCGGAGCAGCCGCCTGGCCACGCCTTGCTCCCGCGATAAGTTGAGGCCATGTGATACCGACTGCCGAGTCGAAAACACGCCCATCTAGACCATCGTGGACAGATTTTTAACCACGTGCATCTTGTGCTGCGCAGTTTTTGTGCTGCGCAGCCAACTTGAACGCGCCTAACGAATGAGCATGTGTGTCATGTGACCTCCAGAAGCAGGATACCAAACCTGTAGTAGACTATGAATGAGCATGTGTGTCATGTGACCTCCAGCACCAGCACACCAAACCTGTAGTAGACTATGGGTGCTTCTCAAAGTCAAGGATTGCTCCTTCCAAGCCACTTTTTCAAGGACGTAACGTCATCAAATCTCGTCAAGCACTGTTCCAAAGTCAAGGATGCTTTCAAATTCTAGCAAGTAATGAGTCCTTCGTTCTGAGAATTTTGGAGAATTTTGGAGGATGCATCGATGGATCCTCGGAGTGAAGAAATAACCCACAATCCTTTGTGTATGAACAATTAGAAATGTTCTGACGGTGCGGTTTTAAAAAAGAGAGAGAGAGGGAGATGGAAAGTAGATGCAAAGAAGCAGTGCGTGTTAATGTAGGCTAACTATGATTTATCAAGTGTTTTGTTAATGCCATCGTATATTTGCTCAGGCATTTATATCAAGTTATTGTGCATATTCATCATAAATGCATATGTCAATGTGCATGAACAAGTTGTGATAGACTTGTTATTAATTTATCTCAGAACTTCGCCCAATACGAACTTTGTAGAAGTTTAACATTAGGCTACCGTTGCTGTTGCCAATTACCGGTATAACCATTGACACTAACATAATTATAAACGACGGATTGTGATATGTGAAGACCAAGTCGAATCTGGAAATACTGTAGGCTACTCCAAAAAGTTTATTTAGAGGAAAGTGCAGTCGCAATTGTCGGAACTCCTGTAAAAGCAGCACAATTTCCACGGTTCTAATTAAGCGCGCAGCCGGAACCGTGCACAATTGACCTGCACTCCACACTCGCTAGGCTGTTCCATTGCATTTGATCTTGACGGCTGGAGAGGGTACTGGGAAGGTGTGTAGCCTTGTCTCTCTAGCACTCGACTTGAAAGAAAGCATTCTAACAAGGACGAGCTCTTGACTTTGAGAAATACCCTATGAATGAGCATGTGTGTCATGTGACCTCCAGCACCAGCACACCAAACCTGTAGTAGACAATAGGCGCGTTCAAGTTGGCTGCGCAGCACAAAAACTGCGCAGCACAAGATGCACGTGGTTAAAAATCTGTCCACGATGGTCTAGATGGGTGTGTTTTCGACTCGGCAGTCGGTATCACATGGCCTCAACTTATCGCGGGAGCAAGGCGTGGCCAGGCGGCTGCTCCGCAAAAGAGCAGCCGGTCTGGAGATACTGCGGAGAGCAGCGGAGCCTAGACCCTGCCTTCATGACGTCAGGTCTTTGCCCTAATTGGCTTTTACATCCCAGACGTATGTGCAGGTGTTTAGATGCCTCCTCATATCCACAAGGGTCCGTGCGGGTCCGTGCCTCGTGATTCATCACATGGTCAAGTCTAGCCAAGTCTACACTACGGGAAGTATAGAGTGTACAACTTCATAGCAGCGTTTGCATCCCCGCCCCTGCTGCCACCGGCAGCTCTCGTTGCTGCAAAAGGTCATTTGGAGTTGAACTTGAACACGGCTAATGAATGAGCATGTGTGTCATGTGACCTCCAGGACACCAAACCTGTAGTAGACTATGGGTGCCTCTCATGTAGCGTTTATACGTCCTCCCTCGCTCGTTGGGCCTCGATCCTCACTGATCTACATGAAGAATGATGGGGCAGCAACAATGGAATAGTCTATCCCTTCTTCTATCTTTCTTTATGTAGATCAGTGAAGATGGAGGCCCGAGGAGCGAGGGAGGACGTATAAACACTGCATGAGCATGAGTGTTGTGTGACTTCTTCTGACTGCAGTGGGGGGTGGTAGGTAGCTGGATTGCTTGCACGTTCATGACTAAGTAGTCAGTAAGTCAGTCACTGCATTTTAAAACACTTTATTGTTGTTCCAAAAGTCAGCTGTTATTTTCAGCACTAATTTCATTAGAGAAAATGAACACTCAAAAACTGCCTGGCAGTTCACAATCAAAAAACAAAAAACAAAAAATACAACTATGAGATACCTAGTCAGTGTCTAATTCATGCACATCTGCATTTACAGACATGTTCTTGAAATGGAATCACAGACCCATACACCATTAAAATTCCAGAAGCTATTCAGTAGAGATTGTACTCCCCACTGAAACTTAGATGACACACGTAAATAAAAGTATTTCTAGTCATCAAGTCTTTTCAACACTAATTTCATTTGAGAAAAGGAACACAGCAAAAGTCCTAAGCTAAGCAATAAGCCCCAAGAGGCTGTCGTTTACACTGATTACAGAACAGCTCAGAGGTGTTGTTAGGCATGGCACACAAGCAGAGTGATCATAAAGAATACCTGGATAGACTATCTCATTGTTGCTGACCCATCAACAATGAAGCCAATGGAACTGTCCCGAGTGGTCCCATAATGGCGGCGATGTGTTCCAATTCCATTGTTGCAGAACGGCAACATTCTTTTACTGTCTTTTACTGTCTATGCATTCCTATGGCAAGTGGTCCCATAATGGCCGCCGCCATGTAGGCTTCAGAATTTTGACGTAGATGCTCTATCCAGGTATTCTTTATAGATCAGTGGTCTAACACCAGTGTAAACAACGGCATTGAACACAATGCAGGAAATCATTTAAACCACGGTTTGATATTATCCATGTTAATCTTATGGGTTTTCCGGTGCCACTTGGCATGAGCTACCATAGCAAAAGTCATGCCACACTCTGAGCACTGATGAGACTTTAGAGTATGGAGCTTCTGGTGAGACTTAAGAGTTCTCAACCCACGGAAGGACTTCCCGCATGCATCACACTGATATGGCTTTTGTCCAGTATGGATCATCTGGTGTTGCCTGAGAGAACCAACCTGACTAAAAGTCTTTCCACAATCTGAACAGTGCAATGACTTTTCCCCGGTATGGACTCTCTTGTGTGTATTGAAATAAGCCCAACTAGTAAAAATCTTTCCACACTCTAAACACTGATATGGATTTTCTCCTGTATGGTTCCTCTGGTGTGTCTTGAGACTACCCCAGTGAGAAAAAGACTCTCCACATTCTGAACACTGATATGGCTTTTCTCCTGTATGTGTTCTCTTATGGATAGTAACTTCTCTGCTGCTTCTGAAACTCTTACCACATGTAGGACACTGATACGGCTTTTCCCCAGTATGGATCCTCTGATGCCTCCTAAAATTAGTCACCTGAGTAAAAGTCTTTCCGCACTCTGAACAATAATATTGCTTTCCTCTGGAATATGTTCTCTTCTTTGGGTTGAGAGCTGAACCATCATTGGTTCTCTTCTTTGGGTTGAGAGCTGAACCATCATTGGTTCTCTTCTTTAGGTTCAGATCTGAACCATCATTGGTTCTCTTCTCAGTTGTGATCATTTGGCCAACTTCTGTAAAATAAGAAAATTGTTAACACATATAACCTCTCATTTTCCTCCTCCAGCAATGAAAATGTTTTATTTCTCCACATCCATGTTTTACGAACACAATCATTTAAGCATCTTACTTGAAGCAGAGGAGTCCTCATCGACATCATGTTCTTCAGAATCAGAATCATGTTCTTCAGAATCAGAATTGTGTTCTTTAGAATCAGAATCATGTTCCTCTATCATCGAGTCCTCATCGTCATCATGTTCTTCAGAATCAGAATCATGTTCCCCAATTGTTGGCCTGCAGCGGTCCGCCAGCACCATCTGGGCCAGAGACACAGATTCTGTAGGGAACAGGCCAGTTTTGAACTTGACAACAGTACATGTTGGAGCATAAATTGTATTTAGGAGTTAGTTGGATAATAAACAATACAAAAAAAAATGCTTTTGAAACTGAACTGTTAACAACTGCTACAATTTCCTAAACACACTGACAGACAAATTAGCTTGTTTTCTTGACAATTGTGTCATAGACAGGGTATAACAAGTGTAACGGGCAGGAAATAACAGGATTCTAATTATAATATAAGCAACTTACTTGTAGCTGAGGTGTCATCATGGCCATTTTCTCCAGAATCAGCATCCTGTTCCTCTATAATTTCCCCTGGTGTGGATTCCTCTTCTCTGCAGGTTGATGATGTTTCTGTCTCAGTCTTAAAGTCAAGGTCCAGTTCAGTCTTCACTTCCACTTTATTGGCCAAAATATACTCACAGAGGAAATCATCAAAGTCTTCTTCTTTAATCTCCTTCTTCACCGGTATTAGTGGTTCTGTCATTTTAGACTTAAGTTTTGTTGTGCCAAAAAAAAATCTAGATAACAAAATTAAAATGACTACGTGGCCAAATAGCAGTATTGTCCTTATGATAACATACACCTACACACTGTACATCCACAGCACCCCTGTGACAACCACTCTCTGCTAAAAGACCTTTATCTGATCTGCTGACCTCCTGGAATCAATATTACCCAATCAGCTGCAAGAGTACAGCATTTGCATTGCAATTCAGAAGGACAAAGGATTGTGGGTAAAAGATCTCCATGTGAATACAGCATGTAAAATGGCTCGTAGGTGGGCGTGGTCATGGATCAATCTGCATATAGTCGACGAAAGAAAGGATGTGAGGGTGGGATGGAGGTGTGAACTGGTTGGTGATGGGGGTAGGAGAATGCAGGTGGGGGTGCTGGTGTGAACCAGAGCCATAGATAGAGAGAGTTGCGACACTCTTTGATGTTGCCGCCACGATCAACAGTTCCAAAAAAACTGTGCTGAATGGCTGAATCGCAGGAGGGTGGGATGTACTTCTGATGCTGGAAGGTGTAATCAATTAACTCATTGACTACTGACCAAGAGATTGGCTGTAAACAGTTCCAAAAGCCCCATAAAGAGGAAATAGCCTGGAAAAAGCGCTGCCATTTTTTCCTATGGAGGTCTATGGGAGTGTCGCCACTCTGTTTTATCTACCGCTCTGGTGTGAACTGGTTGGTGATGGGGGTAGGAGAGTTCAGCTGTGAACTGGTTGGCGATGGGGCTAGGTGGGGGTGGGTTGCAGTCATGTGAATTGAGCGGATCACAATCAAATATTTAAAACTTTTCCTACTCTGTTGCTCTAAGATTTGCATTGCGCTATAGTGTGCATGCCGCTCCTCTATAGAAGCTGTAAAAGAACATTACTATGGCCCAACCTCAATCTTAAGGCGTTTGGTTGGGGTGCGCACAGCCACAGAAATAGTCCAGGTGCCGGACAAAAGTATAGATATAATGGAATGGATTGGTCCGCACACTGGGTAGGCTCCAAAAATACACTTTATTTACTTCATAAAAGGCAACGTTTCAATCCGCAGTGGGCCTGAAGAAGATCCCACTGCGGATTGAAACGTTGCCTTTTATGAAGTAAATAAAGTGTATTTTTGGAGCCTACCCAGTGTGCGGACCAATCCATTCCACCAACCTCAATCTTAAAACACCTATGGGCTCTTTGCACAGAAATCTCTCATTGCGGTGGAGTTAGGTGTGTTTGAATCTGGCACTGTTGTTCATGTAATCAGTGTCTACAGAGACCCGGTTGGATGTTGCAACTACTATAACAGAATGTTGCTATATGGAGGGATTACAATGAGTTACAATTGTTATTATTGGACAAACAAGATATTTAGTGTTGGAGTGAAGATGTTAGGTGCAGCATATAACAGAAGATGTCCTTACAATCTCAACAGCCACATGAAAATGGAAATGATATATCAGCTTTTTACCGCCTCACAAAAATTGCCAAACTGAGAGGGCTAATGGCAAAACATGATTTAGACGAACTCATTCATGCATTTATCTGTAGCAGGGTTGATTACTGCAATGGACTCTTCACAGGCCTTCCAAGAGTATCAAACAGCTTCAGGTGATTCAAAATGCAGCAGCTAGGGTTCTCACTAAAACAAAAATAACTGAGCACATTAACCCTCATGTTGTCCTTGGGGTCAATTTGACCCCAAGCCATGTTTAACATCATAAAATATATGGTTCACTTTTTTTGTTTTGCTTCAAGTTTCATGACTTTTCCTCATTTGAAGGGTACAACAGAGTAAACATGAAATTTGCACAAAAATATGTTTCCAATGTCCTGTAAAAAAAATAGTTACGTTGGTGGTATTGGGGTCAATTTGACCCCATTTTTATGAAACATGAGGTAAATGAATATTTGACACAATATGAATATTATTATTGTAATAGTATGAGAACATGTACTTATTATCATTATTACATAAACAAGTACATATTACATATAAGTTATTTTGGCAGGTCTGAAAAAGTCCAAAAACTCAGCCTTTGGGCTGTTGACACTGGATTGGCCATATTGCCAGCCAGGGTTCCAGGGTTCATAAAGGGGTGTGGGGGGGTGGGATTGTTTTGTAGGGCTTTTGATGGTGGTTATTTCACTCTAGTTAAGTACCTACCACAAAAAAAACTGGGTAAAAAAAAATATTTTCCATCATTTTTTGAGAGTTTTGTTAGCTGGGGTCAAATTGACCCCAAGGATAACGAACGTCGGTAAGATTTGAGGACAACATGAGGGTTAACTCAATTCTTAAATCTCCGCACTGGCTTCCAGTAAGTCACAGAATAGACTTTAAAGCATTACTGCTTGTTTGTAAATCAGTAAATTGAGCAGGACCTAAATACCTATCAGACATGTTTCAGCAGTGCACACCTTCTCGTCCTCTCAGGTCTCAGGAGAAAAACATGATGAAAACCTGCGGCTCAGCTCTGGAGCCAACTTTCAGATGCCATTAAAAAGGCTCCACCTGCAGCCAGTTTTACATCTAGACTGAAGACAATATTGTTCTCAGATTATTTATTTAATTATGTCAAATAATTAAAGAAATCTATCTTTAATTATCCGACATTGAGTCTTTTATGTTTTCTTGTTAACTATTCTTTATTTTTAAGTGATTTTACCTTGATTTATGATATCATTGTATTTTTTATTATGAACTGAATTCTGAATTAAGGATTCTTCTGTTTTGAAAATTGAAACCTGATGTGTGTGATCCCTCAACACACAGGAGAACTGCAGTCATGGTGAGTAGTACTGGTTTGTTCCTTTTAAGTGCTACGTTCTGCCCTTGGTTGGGCAAAGGGAGATTCGGATGGTATCCGCCGTTCATTCCGACATACCAGCACTCCGACATGGACGTCCAATTGTCGTAGTGGAGGCATGTCTCTTTATGGGAAAAAGTCCCACCACTCCGACATTTTTTTTTTTCATGGTCGCAGTGGCGGTATTTAACTTTTTTTTCAAACAACGTGCCATTCCGACATGAGGTCATTAATAGGCGATTAATGTCATAACTATATCCAATTGTGTAAAATAATAAAGATTCACATTTAAAATGTCATTGTGAAGACCTCTTGATATGGTTATGTGTCTGTTGCGTGCGCGACTCGGGGAGGTGAAAGCAGTTCTGTACATGGCAAGTTCTCATTATTCGCGGACTAAGTGGAGCTAAATTAAGTCATTATTTTGCTGTCACTTCGTCTGTTTTATGGCCTAGAAGGTTGTATTTGGTATCTGTGGATAGCTCTAGCTCTCCTCTTTTATCTGACATGCAAGCCATATATTTTTGACCACAGTTTCACGAGTAAAGCAAACGAAAGTAGCGGTATCCGAAGCTATGACATTCTTATTTGTTTGTCACTTCGTCTGTTTTTATAACACAAAAGAATCGATGTGTTTGGTATCAATGGAAAGCTCTGTTTCTCCTCTTTCATTTGATATGCGTGTCATGTCTGTGCGATGCCTGGTCCCAGAGTAATTCAAGCGAGAGCCGTGGCTGCGTGGGTGAACGCAGAGCAATATAGACTGTAAATATGATATACTTTGATTTAAATTCATGATTTTATTTTATTTTCATACTTGATCGTACAGACACGTGTCTAGTCTCGTTGGAAAGCCCCGGTTATGCTCTTTCATGCAATATAGGTCTCATCTCGTTGTGACTAATAATCACGGAGCAATGTAACAGAGAAGAAGGGGTGTGTTTTTTGACGCACTTTGCGTCCGTCGGGCTCATAGGGTCCGTTAAATTGACTTGGAAAAAATAGGATTTGTAAACTGTCGGAATGGGGGTACTAAAATGTGTCGGATTGGCAGCATGTCTAAATAGCAGCATGTCGAAATAGAGGCATGTCTAAATGGAAGCATGTCGTAGTGGTGGCATGTCTGAGTGGCAGCATGTAACCGATTCGGATAAGAAGGGCCCCTGTCTTTCTTAACCCAATAGACAGTATTTGTTTGGGGATAGTTTTTGTTAGGTGGTAGTCAGCGTCAGTGATGGCTGAGTTATCGGCCCTGGGCTTTAAAGAGTCACTTCACCCCATAACTCCACCCACTTCACATTTCTGAAAAAGGCTTTCGAAATGGGCGAGACGTTCTGAAATTTGGAGAGGGAGTGCAGCACTGCTGCAACCAATCAACCATGGTGATTTCGTGTCAATCTGGGAATGAGTGCTGCAGACATGGCTTATCACAGGTAGGCTAATCAGGGTAGCAGGTGTTGGGGCGTTTCATTTCTAATTTGTAACGACCCGGTGACGTAGTGTTGGACGAGAAGTACAGGACTTTGTCAGCATTCCAATAGCATTTTGGACCAACATGCCATGGCATGTCTCAACCTGTAGTATGCGCGGAGAGCAATATCTCCAATACAAAATCAGACGAAATGTTACTTTTGTCGAGAAACACGGACACACACAGATGGGCCTACATCAACGAATCTCCAAAGAGCACCAACAGCTCTGGGTGTTTGAGAAGGATCACTATCACTGGTTTGCTAAATTAGACTCTGGCAAAGTCTATCTGTTAGGAACAGACCTGTATCTGTCTTTCAATTATTCCACCTTAAGTCTTTTATGTTTTTTATGTTTTCTTTATTGTTTTTTTATTATCATTATTATTTCCCACCCTTGAACACCTTCCAACTTGCACCTTATCTGTTTTTTTTTTTGCTTTTTGTACTTCTGGTTAGACACTAAAGGCTGGCTTACATTGCACGATTTTGGTCTGTTTTAACAGTCGGCGACTAAGTTTCCAAAATCGGGCGGAAATCTTGCCAGTTGTACTAGAATCTCGGCGTGCTCCCGTCATCTAAATCGTTCAGTGTAAGGTGCCAATCTTAGCGGTTTTAAGTCCGTCGGAGTCAGTCTTTTTCTAGTTTTGCCGTTACGACAATATCAAACATGTTTGATATTATCGTAAGTCTTTTCAGTCGTGGCTCATGCAAATAGTGACGTGAACATTAAAAACCAATAGTGACCTAGGTCGACGAACACGAAAACGGAAGGGGCAAAATAGGCGACAGCTGTAGCCTGTGTGATTACTTGTTATTTCATTTCTTATAATTTATTAGTCGGCTATTCTACGTGACAGAACAACTCTATATCTGTTAGTGATGTCACACTATCAAACAATGCTGCAGAAACGCGAAAAAAATACTTTGATATGAGTAGCCTATCATGTGAGTTCCTGTTGATGATGACGTATAGCCTAGTGCACGATGGAAATAATTTGAAGGAATCTAGCAGCAGTCTTGTAAATAGTGACCACAGTCTTTGCAAAATCCTAATCTGAGACTGGCCTGTGACTAGTCTGTGACTAAAAACTCAATGAATTGTCTTTAGATGTGAGAGGGTCTGAGACTGTAGTCTTTCAAAAATCTTTTCCAAATCTTTGCAAAGTCTGGCAATGTAAGGTAGGCTTTATACAGACAAGATTTGGGAAAGATTCTTGAAAGATTGTAGACTTTTAAGTAATGCCCCTCATTCAAGCTTTACTCAAAAGACTACAATCAACAGGATTAAAGGAATACGCCACCCAAAAATGAAATTAAGCTAGTCTCGGTCACCCCCAGAGTTAGAACAGTGAAAAAAACCCGGTTAAAATCCGTCCGGGCATTCTCCTGCTTTGGGAGCAGCGATTTTAGCTTTAGCTTAGCACAGTTGCTGTAGATGAAGGGTGTCAGTGAGCACGTCCTCCAAAAAAGTGACCGAGACGTCTACATTTTTTTCTAAATATATCTTGGGAGCCTGGGTTCAAAACGAGTACAAATCATAATGCAAAATCGAACGAGACTATTACCTGGGCAGATCTTTACTTGGAACTATATTCAGCCTCATCGCCGACGAAGCACCGCTAGCTAGGCGCAAAGTTCTCACGTAGCACCACTTGAATACCATCCCGTGAAGTTCCAGTCGAATCTAAGTTGAGAGTTTACAAGACTGCTACGTGAGAACTTTGGATTTTAACCGGGTTTTTTTCACTGTTCTAACTCTGGGGGTGACCGAGACTAGCTTAATTTCATTTTTGGGTGGCGTATTCCTTTAAACAACAGGAAACAAAAGAAGCGTCATAGTTGTTGTTAAAGGAGAATTACGGTGTGATATTGACTTAAAGTCTGTTGAAACATGATACCGAGAGTGAGCGTTTGTCTCAGAGCTGATCTCGACCTGCCCCCTGCACTCAGAAATCTGCAGCTAGTTAGCCGATGCTACCAACAGGTTTTCAATGGGAGTGCCTCAGGCATCTAGCCTGGATGCCAGACCTAAGTTTAGCCCCGCCTACATTCTTTTTCTGAAGGGAACTTCGGTCTGGCACTGCTCTGTTCAGCTGCTACTATTCGAGATACAGAGCTGTTCGGACCAAAGTTCTCACGTAGCACCACTTGAATCCAATCCCGTGAAGTTCCAGTCGAATCTAGAAGTTGGGAGTTTACAAGACTGCTACGTGAGAACTTTGCGCCTAGCTAGCGGTGCTTCGCCGGCGATGAGGCTGAATATAGTTCCAAGTAAAGATCTGCCCAGGTAATAACCTCGTTCGATTTTGCATTATGATTTGTACTCGTTTTGAACACACGGCTCCCAAGATATATTTAGAAAAAAATGTAGATGTGTCGGTCACTTTTTTGGAGGACGTGCTCACTGACACCCTTCATTTACAGCAACTGTGCTAAGCTAAAGCTAAGAACGCTGCTCCCAAAGCAGGAGAATGCACGGACGGATTTTAACCGGGGTTTTTTCACTGCTCTAACTCTGGGGGTGACCGAGACTGGCTTAATTTCATTTTTGGGTGGCGTATTCCTTTAATACTTATAAGAGCTAGCCCATTGAGACGTTCTTGGCTCATTGTTGACCTGAGGTATGTTTTGATTAGCTTTAACTTCGAAAAGCTTCGCTCTGCAGAAGCTACTGTTACTGTGAGAGTAGCTGCAATTCTGGAAAGTTAAAAGTTAAAGAAGAAAGTTAAAAGTTCCATAACGGTCATGCTATCTTTTGGTAAATCAGGGTAATTCTGCATCTCCACTGCCAGTTCCCTCCCATCCAGGTCTGACTGCCCACCACAGCTCAGGGTTTGACTAAGTGCTTCACACGTCTCTGTGAGCTCTTCCTCTGGGAGATTTCGGAAGGTACTGGTGTGATGTTTTGCAGCAACCTTCTTGGGCGAGGAGGAGGACGGGGCCAAGGATCCAGGCCTTTCTCCTCCCTCATCTTCAAGATGTCCTCCATCAGGTCTTTTATAAAGTCCTGAGAGGTGGGCTCATACACCGGCTTAAGCCACCTAAAGGCTGGCTTACATTGCACGATTTTGGTCTGTTTTAACAGTCGCCGACTACTTTTCCAAAATTTTACCAGTTGTACTAGAATCTCGGCGCGCTCCCGTCATCTAAATCGTTTAGTGTAAGGTGCCAATCTTAGCGGTTTTAAGTCCGTCGGAGTCAGTCTTTTTCTAGTTTTGCCGTTACGACAATATCAAACATGTTTGATATTATCGTAAGTCTTTTCAGTCGTGGCTCATGCAAATAGTGACGTGAACATTAAAAACCAATAGTGACCTCGGTCGACGAACACGAAAACGGAAGGGGCAAAATAGGCGACAGCTGTAGCCTGTATGATTATTTGTTATTTAATTTCTTATAATTTATTAGTCGGCTATTCTACGTGACAGAACAACTCTATATCTGTTAATGATGTCACACTATCAAACAATGCTGCAGAAACGCGAAAAAGTTACTTTGATATGAGTAGCCTATCATGTGAGTTCCTGTTGATGATGACGTATAGCCTAGTGCACGATGGAAATAATTTGAAGGAATCTAGCAGCAGTCTTGTAAATAGTGACCACAGTCTTTGCAAAATCCTAATCTGAGACTGGCCTGTGACTAGTCTGTGACTAAAAACTCAATGAATTGTCTTTAGATGTGAGAGGGTCTGAGACTGTAGTCTTTCAAAAATCTTTTCCAAATCTTTGCAAAGTCTGGCAATGTAAGGTAGGCTTTACACTGACAAGATTTTGGAAAGATTCTTGAAAGATTGATGGGCATTAGTTCAAAGACTACAATCTTTCAAGAATCTTTCCCAAATCTTGTAAGGTAGGCTTTATTGTCCCCATAGAGAAATTTGTCTTGGACTTCTCAAAGTATATGACCCGGTACAAAGACACACCAAACGACAAGACAAAACAAAAATTTGACACACAATGCACAATAACAGTAAAGCCTAATGGCAATAAATAAGAATACAAAAATACCTCCTGTAACACCTGACTGTTTAGGGTGTTTGTTTAAGGTAGTTATTAAGGGCTTTGATTGAGATGGGGACAAAATAGTTTTTAAATCGATTTAACCTACAGTGGGGTACTCTGTAATGCCTGCTTGATGGTAGAGGCTCATGTTGTGAATATAGAACGTGAGACGGGGGCAGAGAGGATTCTATCCACTTGTTTTAAAACACACTGATCAAAGATGGTCTGGAGGTTGTTGTACTGTTTCAGACCAACTACTTTCATTGCTGTGTGAACCAGCACCCATGCCTCGCTGTCGTATACGTCCACTACCCAGCTGTGCACGCTAGACTGGAAGCCCTCGGAGCCCAGCACACCAATGTACTTATCGAGTCAGAATTGGAATGGAAGGTTCCAGAATGTTCCAGAAGGTTCCAGAAGGTTCCCTCCCGCCCCCCACCACCCCTCACCGGAAGTCCCGCCCTTACCGGAAGTCCCGCCCACCTGTCACTTTGGAATTTTTTAGTTTGAGATAAAGTCACTCTTCATCTCTCTGAGGGTTATCAGGGAGACACGGGTCCTCTGGCTCCCATATGCCATATCGGACGACAGTCAGGTCAGCAGAGAGGATCAGGCGCCGAAACGCTGTGTTGGGCTCCAGAATCACAGGAGCTGCAGAATCACAGGGCATGCGCGATCTGTTGATTTCCACCATCTCATGGTGCATTTAGTAAGCATGCTGAAGTGTGTGTGTGCATACACCGGCTTAGCTACCCACTGCTGTGTAGTCTTGGTGTACACGTACTTGTGCTACTGTGCTTAGCTACCCACTGCTGTGTAGTCTTGGTGTACACATACTGCACTTGTGCTACTGTGCTTAGCTACCCACTGCTGTGTAGTCTTGGTGTACATGTACTGTACGTGTGCTACTGTGCTTAGCTACCCACTGCTGTGTAGTCTTGGTGTACACATACTTGTGCTACTGTGCTTAGCTACCCACTGCTGTGTAGTCTTGGTGTACACATACTGTACTTGTGCTACTGTGCTCAGCTACCCACTGCTGTGTAGTCTTGGTGTACACGTACTGTACTGTGCTACTGTGCTTAGCTACCCACTGCTGTGTAGTCTTGGTGTACACGTACTTGTGCTACTGATTTCCTATCCCACAGACAAAAGGAAAAATAAGTCGTTGATTATTTAGGCAACTATATGTTTAGCTATGAGTGTCATGGTAAAACAAGTCCAACATCAAGCTTGTTATTCTACTAATTGCTGAATTTGAAGGCAAAGCCTTTCCTTACCTTCAAGCGTTGTTTTTTGTTCCCTTCCAATATTGACGTTGTGATCTATTACGGCCAGCTCTGTGCGGGCTCTCATCGAGTCGTATGTAAAGTGAAGTCGCTTTGGCCCGTTCTTCAGGGTGACTTTATGAAAGACTTCAAGAGATCCTGCAAAATATGTCCAATTGAAATATATCAATCAATATCAGTCATGTACAGTAAATAGTGATAATAGCTGGTGTTGAAAAGTTTAGATATATCAGGAATGCTGATAGTCTTACGCTGTCTGAGGTTACAAATGACAAAAGTGTGACTAGACAATAAACAGCTGTTTGTTTCTTCTTTTTAATAACGAAGACAATGCAATAGGGCTCGGGCACACGACTTGCATTCTAGGAATATTGCCGCCATATTGGTAGCGCACTGAACATAGACAAGAAGCAGAAATATAGTATTAGCTATTCTTTTCCTCTTGCGATCGTGGGTTGTGCTGTTACACCCCACTACACAGCAACATACGAGCAAGAAGGCAAAAACTAAGTAACAGGAACACTCTTATAGGCGGGAGAGTAAATCCATAGTAATCCATAGTAAACTAAGGAGTGAGGCTGCCAATATGGCTGTGCCCACGAAGTTTTCACGTCATGATCCCGAGCCCTATTCTAAGAAACTCATGTCAATGACTGAAGCCATACCAGTGTGCTTGAACAGAGCCATCTGTCTCAGGTCAAGCAGGAGAGATTTTTCCTCAACCAACTCTGTGAGAGCACGGAAAGATGAAGAGTCATGTTCCAGCCACCTTTTTCTCTCCTGATCGTCCTCTGAGAGAGGTGGATGAGCACATCGGTACTGCCGCCCGTTCTCTTCCCATCTGTGGATGCCACTAATATGGTGAAGGATAGATGTCCACCGTCACACACACTGCTGAAAAACAACATAAAATTACAACCCTTAGAAATTATGGAAAATATACTTTTGTGAAAGTCCATGTGTCAATGTGTCTTGGGACATACATGTTTAAACTAAAATATTCTTCCTAATGTATAGATAAAATAATGATTCATAACTTCATGATGTAGGTAGGTCATGAAATAATGATTCATAACTTCATGGTCACCTGTTCATCACCATGGCTGGATCTGCATGCCCATTATAAGTGATTGACCTCAGCCATGGATGAAGCTCTCTGTATTTTTTTTTTCTGTATCAGTTTCTTCTTGAGGCCTATGGAGAGTCCAAAAACAACATGAGCTTCCATTTCACTAGCAACAACCAGTCACAAACCACACGTGTGGATATGTGGATATGTAATAGTAATAATAGTGTGGATAGTAAATATGATGCATACTCTTGTAACGGTAGTGGGGTAACGGTCGTTGGGCGTCAGGTGGTTATCTACCACCACTTAGACAAAGTAAACTAATAAGCAGACTAAAATTCAGAAATTATAATTAAATAAACTTTTATAAACAACACTAAACTGGTAAAGAAATGAGTTCCAAACAGGAGTTCAAAAGATGTACTGTATTGTATATTATATGTTCTGTTGTGTTGTTCAGTACATCACCAAAGGATAAACACATAAAAAAACAAAACCACCCAGAAGCAGTCAGCAGCTCAATAATACATAGCAGGCCCCTCACTAGAGGGCGGCAGTGGTGTCCTTGGTAAAACACAAAAAGGCGAGATGCGGGAAAAGTCCCAAAAACCGCAAAAGGTCCCAAAAAACGCAAAAAAAGGTTCTTCAGTCCAAAAAAGACCTCTTCAGCCTACAAGGCCACAATAACATCTGCACAGTAGAATCAAACTGAGCTAGGCGTATGCAGCAACAGGACAAATACACAGGCTGCTAATAACAAGCTAACTGCTCTCCAGTGTGGTTAAATAAACAAAGTAAACAACAAATAATAGCCAAGTCACGGACAAAAGAAAAGCCCTCCTTAAAACCGGGGCGCAACAAACGTGACTTGCTCTCAGGTATTTAACAATTACAGTTTAACAATTGAAAGGCAACCCGGGGCGCTCTCCCAAGACAAACACAATACCTGTATCACGTTCAGCACTCGCAGGGAAACGCCAGCGAACCAAACACACAGCCGACACCGGTAGAGGAAACGTGAGATGAGAGAGGGCGGGACACCTTTACCTGGACTGCCATAAATAGACGTCGGCCGTTTCCCGTATGTAGCCACCATGTTTTTTTGACGGTAAACACTTTTAATATAGGGGGGTCAGATTTGATCGCCACACTCTTGTTCACATGCCATGGATCGTATTTGTGACAAATGTTGCCATAGCTTTGCCTCATTAGTTTTCTTATTGATGGCGATCTGTCGGTCACCATCACCCCAACGTCCAGCCCGAGACCGAGGATGTGATTTAGGCCTCTTTGAAAGCCCATCGCCTCCATTGCAACGGAACTGGATGCTTCTGTAACCTAGTAACATAGTAAGAATAACAGTTTGTTATGTCATAGGGCATGTGCATGTACTGTACATAGTCCCAGCTCGTTGCCTTGACAGCAACTGTACGCTTATTTCACATAACAACAGCAACAGGTATCTATGCTTATTTACCTGTTCAAAATGAAGAATCTCTTTTGTTGCATCATCTTGAAATGAATAGGTGCTGTACTTGCAGCTGTAGCCTTTTGGAAAAAACAAACAGGTCTGTGATTTAAAAAAAAAAAAAAAGGAATTGTGTATATGTGAAAGTCAACCAAAATCTGATGAATAACAATGCTTACCGGGGCTATCACACCTCGCATCACCACACATTTCCAGTTTTTGCCCCGAAGCAGAAAGTTGAGAAATCCTCTCCATCATTTTTAGGGCCCGAGCACCGAGGTGCGGCCGCTGAAGCAGCGGCTGCACCGTAGGTGCAAGGCCCTATTGCTTCTGCTCAGATTATTAGGGCCCGAGCACCGAGGTGCGGCCACTGAAAGTGGCTGCACCGTAGGTGCAAGGCCCTATTGTTTTTGCTCAGATTATTAGGGCCCGAGCACCGAGGTGCGGCCACTGAAAGTGGCTGCACCGTAGGTGCAAGGCCCTATTGTTTTTGATCAGATTATTATTATTATTAGGGCCCGAGCACCGAGGTGCGGCCACTGAAAGTGGCTGCACCGTAGGTGCAAGGCCCTATTGTTTCTGCTCAGATTATTATTATTATTCTTTTTCCGTCTTACCTGTTTTTTTTTTTTCACCAACTTGGCATGCTCTAAAACTCTTGTAATTTGGCAGCCATTTGTAGAATTGCAATCGAAACTCAGAGACAGAGCTTTGGCCTAGGGCGTGGCTCAGGGACTCTATAGCGCCACCTATCACGCTGTCTGTTGTGGTTGACACATGCATTCACGAAAATGGCCCAGATTTGGTGGGCATGTGTGTTGTATTAATCTAAACAATTTGTACATTTACACTCTACAGCAAATATTCGAAGAATTTGAGTTATGGTTATGATTATGAATTTTGCACATCATGTATTTTGAAACACTTCTCCTAGACGGTTTATCGAAATCATGTCTTATAAGCACTAAAATGATCTTGAGGGGTTGCCCGAGAGGAATTGCGACCAGATTTTTGAATTTCAAAAGTATATCGAAATGGCGAAGGTTTGAATTATGGTGTTTTATTGAGAAACAGGAAGTTGGTGTTATAGGCAGAAAAAAGATTATGAATTGGATGTAATTTGGCAGCTACATGTGGAATTGCTTCAGCTAGTCATAGACAGAGCTCTGGCCTAAGGTGTGGCTTTGGGACTCTATAGCGCCACCTAGCAGCACATTATATTTTGTGGTTGACACGTACATTCACCAAAATGAACCAAATTTGGTGGACTTGTGTGTTATTGCTATGGCTAGTCAGAGACAGAGCTTTGGCAGAGGGTGTGGCATAGGGACTCTATAGCACCACCTAGTGCGTTGTCTGTTGTGGTTGATACAAACATTCACCAAAATTAACCAAATTTGGTGGGCTTGTGTGTTATTGCTATCGGTAGTCAGAGACAGAGCTCTGGCCTAGAGTGTGGCTTAGGGACTCTAGAGCGCCACCTAATGCATTGTCTGTTGTGGTTGACACGTACATTCACCAAAATGAACCAAATTTTATGGGCATGTGTGTTATTGCTATAGTTATTCAGAGACAGAGCTCTGGCCTCGGGTGTGGCTTAAGGACTCTATAGCGCCACCTAGTGCATTGTCTGTTGTGGTTGACACATACATTCACAAAAATGAACCAAATTTGGTTGGCATATGTGTTATTGCTATAGCTATTCAGAGACAGCACTCTGGCCAAGGGTGTCTTCGGGACTGTATAACGCCACCTAGCGCATTGTCTGTTGTGGTTGACACACACATTCACGAAAATGAACCAAATTTGGTGGGCTTGTGCGTTATTGCTATCGATAGTCAGAAATAGAGCTCTGCCCTAGGGTGTGGCTTAGGGACTCTATAGCGCCACCTAACGCATTGTCTGTGTACGTTCACCCAAATTAACCAAATTTGGTGGGCATGTGTGTTATTGCTATAGTTATTCAGAGACAGAGCTCTGGCCTCGGGTGTGGCTTAGGGAATCTATAGCGCCACCTAGTGCATTGTCTGTTGTGGTTGACACATACATTCACAAAAATGAACCAAATTTGGTTGGCATGTGTTATTGCTATAGCTATTCAGAGACAGCACTCTGGCCAAGGGTGTCTTCGGGACTGTATAACACCACCTAACGCATTGTCTGTTGTGGTTGACACACACATTCACGAAAATGAACCAAATTTGGTGGGCTTGTGCGTTATTGCTATCGATAGTCAGAGATAGAGCTCTGGCCTAGGGTGTGGCTTAGGAACTCTATAGCGCCACCTAGCGTGTTGTCTTTTGTGGTTGACACATACATTCAGGAAAATTGACCAAATTTGGTGCGCATGTGTGTCGCTCATGCACATGCCCACCAACACGCACATGTTGCTTTGTTAGATTCCGAAATGTCACATGTCTCCGCACCGCAGGTGCTCGGGCCCGCCATCGCCGCTTGCGGCTATATTTATTATTATTATTCTCTCTTCCTCTTAGCCCGTTTGGCCGTTTCACCAACTTGGCATGCTCCAAAACTCTTGTAATTTGGCAGGAATATGTAGAATTGCATTTGATACTCAGAGACAGAGCCCTGGCCTAGGGTGTGGCTCAGGGACTCTATAGCGCCACCTACCGTGCTGTCTGTTGTGGTTGACACATACATTCACGAAAATGAACCAAATTTGGTGGACATGTGTGTTGTATTATTCTGAACAACTTTTACATTTACACTACATAGTGAATCTTAAACAAATTTGAGTTATGATTATCATTATGAATTTTGCACATCATGTATTTTGAAACACTTCTCCTAGACGGTTTATCGAAATCATGTCATATCAGCACTAAAATGATCTTGAGGGGTTGCCCGAGAGGAATTGCGAACAGATTTTTGAATTTCAAAAGTATATTGAAATGGCGAAGGTTTGAATCTAGGTGTCTTATAAAAGAAACAAAAAGTTGGTGTTATAGGCAGAAAACAGTGACTAATTTGGATGAAATTTGATGGAGTATTAGTTAGTGTGTTTGTAGTGACAGTCATATACAAAGTTTTGAATTTGGTGTTGTTTGTGATTTTTAAAAGCGCATTAATGATTGTGGTGGATACAGTTTTAGCTAAAATATTTTGAAGCGAGTTGATGATTGATTATAATCATATCAAGCTATGCTGCAATTTTGATTTTAACCATGTGAACAGAAAGTGAGTTATTTTTAATTTCATATTTGCCCAATCACACAGCCCCTCCTCTCTGTTCTTCTCTGCCTCTCTCTCTGTTGCAACTAACAGACACACGCACGCACTCTGTCACCCCCCTTCTCGGGTCCTCCCTAACTAACACACACACATTGACACACGCGCGGCTTTCTAGAGACAGAGAGAGACACACACACACACACACACACACACACACACACACACACACACACACACACACACACACACACACACACACACACACACACACACACACACACACACACACACACACACACACACACACACACACACACACACACACACACACCCTTTGGGCAACCGTGGCCTACTGGTTAGGGCTTGGGGCTTGTAGCTGAAGGATTGCTGGTTCGATCCCTGACCAGTCCACAGCTGAAGTGCCCTTGAGCAAGGCACCTAACCCCTGACTGCTCCCTGAGCGCCGCTGGTTGGGCAGGCAGCTCACTGCTCTGAGTATAGTATATTAAAAAGTATACAAAAGTATTTTGAAATGGCGAAGGTTTGAATCTAGGTGTCTTGTAAAAGAAACAGAAAGTTGGTGTTATAGGTAGAAAACAGTGACTAATTTGGATGAAATTTGATTCAGTATTAGTTAGTGTGTTTGTAGTGACAGTCATATGCAAAGTTTTGAATTTGGTGTTGTTTGTGTTTTTTAAAAGTGCATTAATAATTGTGGTGGACACAGTTTTAGCTAAAATATTTTGAAGCGAGTTGACGAATAATTATAATCATATCAACCTATGCTGCAATTTTGACATTTTGACTTTAGCCATGTTCACAGTAAGTGAGTATTTAGGTTTATTTGTGTTTGCATGTGTCTTATACTCCATCCATTTAGCTGAGCAGGAGTAGGTGCTCTCTCTCTCAGCTGCATGTCTCTCTCGTCCCCTGCTAATTCTCTACACAGACTCACAGACACTCTCTCACCCCTCCCCCGTCATTCTCTCTCTCTCTCACACACACAGACACACACACACACACACACACACACACACACACACACACACACACACACACACACACACACACACACACACACACACACACACACACACACACACACACACACACACACACACACACACACACACCCTCCTTCCCTCCCTCCCTCCCTCCCTCCTTCCCTCTGGGCAGCCGTGGCCTACTGGTTAGGGCTTGGGACTTGTAACTGGAAGGTTGCCTGTTCAATCCCCAACCAGTTCACCACTGAAGTGCCCTTGAGCAAGGCACCTAACCCCTCCCTGCTCCCCCAGCACCGCTGGTTGGGCAGGCAGCTCACTGCTCTGGGTCAGTGTGTGATTCACCTCACTGTGTGTTCACTGTGTGCTGTGTGTGTTCACTAATTTGGTTAAATTGGGTTACATGCAGAGAAATAAATTTCCCTCACGGGATCAAAAAAGTGTATATTCTATTCTATTGATCCATTTGTCTCTACCCCCTCTGTCTGTGTCTGTCTATCGTTATTGCTATCGATAGTCAGAGATAGAGCTCTGGCCTAGGGTGTGGCTTAGGGACTCTATAGCGCTACCTAGCATATTGTCTGTTGTGGCTGACACATATATTCAGGAAAATTGACCAAATTTGGTGGGCATGTGTGTTGCTCATGCACATGCCCACCAACACGCACATGTTGCTTTGTTAGATTCCGAAATGTCACAGGTCTCCGCACCGCAGGTGCTCGGGCCCGCCATCGCCGCTTGCGGCTATATTTATTATTATTATTATTCTCTCTTCCTCTTAGCCCGTTTGGGCGTTTCACCAACTTGGCATGCACCAAAACTCTTGTAATTTGGCAGGCATATGTAGAATTGCATTTGATACTCAGAGACAGAGCCCTGGCCTAGGGTGTGGCTCAGGGACTCTATAGCGCCACCTACCGCGCTGTCTGTTGTGGTTGACACATACATTCACGGAAATGAACCAAATTTGGTGGACATGTGTGTTGTATTATTCTGAACAAGTTTTACATTTACACTACATAGTGAATCTTAAACAAATTTGAGTTATGATTATGATTATGATTTTTGCACATCATGTATTTTGAAACACTTCTCCTAGACGGTTTATCGAAATCATGTCATATGAGCAGTAAAATGATCTTGAGGGGTTGCCCGAGAGGAATTGCGAACAGATTTTTGAATTTTCGAAGCATATTGAAATGGCGAAGGTTTGAATTATGGCGTCTTATTATGAAACAGGAAGTTGGTGTTATAGGCAGAAAAAAGGTTAGGAATTGTATGTAATTTGGCAGCTACACATGGAATTGCATCTGCTAGTCAGGGACAGAGCTCTGGCCTAAGGTGTGGCTTCGGGACTCTATAGCGCCACCTAGTAGCACATTATCTGTTGTGGTTGACACAAACATTCACGAAAATGAACCAAATTTGGTGGACTTATGTCTTATTGCTATCACTAGTCAGAGACAGAGCTCTGGCCTAAGGTGTGGCTTAGGGACTCTATAGCGCCACCTAGTAGCACGTTATCTGTTGTGGTTGACACAAACATTCACGAAAATGAACCAAATTTGGTGGACTTATGTGTTATTGCTATCGCTAGTCAGAGACAGAGCTTTGGCCTAGGGTGTGGTTTAGGGACTCTATAGCGCCACCTAGTGCGTTGTCTGTTGTGGTTGAAACATACATTCACGAAAATGAACCAAATTTGGTGGGCACATGTGTTATTGCCATCGCTATTCAGAGACAGAGCTCTGGCTGAGGGTGTGGCTTAGGGACTCTATAGCGCCACCTAGTGCATTGTCTGTTGTGATTGACACATACATTCACGAAAATGAACCAAATTTGGTTAGCATATGTGTTATTGCTATAGCTATTCAGAGACACGATCTGGCCAAGGGTGTCTTATGGACTGTATAGCGCCACCTAGCGCATTGTGTGTTGTGGTTGACACACACATTCACGAAAATGAACCAAATTTGGTGGGCTTGTGCGTTATTGCTATCGATAGTCAGAGATAGAGCTCTGGCCTAGGGTGTGGCTTAGGGACTCTATAGCGCCACCTACCGCGCTGTCTGTTGTGGTTGACACATACATTCACGGAAATGAACCAAATTTGGTGGACATGTGTGTTGTATTATTCTGAACAAGTTTTACATTTACACTACATAGTGAATCTTAAACAAATTTGAGTTATGATTATGATTATGATTTTTGCACATCATGTATTTTGAAACACTTCTCCTAGACGGTTTATCGAAATCATGTCATATGAGCAGTAAAATGATCTTGAGGGGTTGCCCGAGAGGAATTGCGAACAGATTTTTGAATTTTCGAAGCATATTGAAATGGCGAAGGTTTGAATTATGGCGTCTTATTATGAAACAGGAAGTTGGTGTTATAGGCAGAAAAAAGGTTAGGAATTGTATGTAATTTGGCAGCTACACATGGAATTGCATCTGCTAGTCAGGGACAGAGCTCTGGCCTAAGGTGTGGCTTCGGGACTCTATAGCGCCACCTAGTAGCACATTATCTGTTGTGGTTGACACAAACATTCACGAAAATGAACCAAATTTGGTGGACTTATGTCTTATTGCTATCACTAGTCAGAGACAGAGCTCTGGCCTAAGGTGTGGCTTAGGGACTCTATAGCGCCACCTAGTAGCACGTTATCTGTTGTGGTTGACACAAACATTCACGAAAATGAACCAAATTTGGTGGACTTATGTGTTATTGCTATCGCTAGTCAGAGACAGAGCTTTGGCCTAGGGTGTGGTTTAGGGACTCTATAGCGCCACCTAGTGCGTTGTCTGTTGTGGTTGAAACATACATTCACGAAAATGAACCAAATTTGGTGGGCACATGTGTTATTGCCATCGCTATTCAGAGACAGAGCTCTGGCTGAGGGTGTGGCTTAGGGACTCTATAGCGCCACCTAGTGCATTGTCTGTTGTGATTGACACATACATTCACGAAAATGAACCAAATTTGGTTAGCATATGTGTTATTGCTATAGCTATTCAGAGACACGATCTGGCCAAGGGTGTCTTATGGACTGTATAGCGCCACCTAGCGCATTGTGTGTTGTGGTTGACACACACATTCACGAAAATGAACCAAATTTGGTGGGCTTGTGCGTTATTGCTATCGATAGTCAGAGATAGAGCTCTGGCCTAGGGTGTGGCTTAGGGACTCTATAGCGCCACCTAGCGTGTTGTCTGTTGTGGTTGACACATACATTCAGGAAAATTGACCAAATTTGGTGGGCATGTGTGTTGCTCATGCACATGCCCACCAACACGCACATGTTGCTTTGTTAGATTCCGAAATGTCACAGGTCTCCGCACCGCAGGTGCTCGGGCCCGCCATCGCCGCTTGCGGCTATATTTAGGGCCCGAGCACCGAGGTGCGGCCACTGAAAGTGGCTGCACCGTAGGTGCAAGGCCCTATTGTTTTTGCTCAGATTATTATTATTAGGGCCCGAGCACCGAGGTGCGGCCGCTGTAGCAGCGGCTGCACCGTAGGTGCAAGGCCCTATTGTTTTTGCTCAGATTATTATTATTATTATTATTATTATTATTATTATTATTATTATTATAGTTTTTTCCTCCTTACCTGTCCCACGGCCTTTTGGCCCTTTTTCACCAACTTGGCATGCTCTAAAACTCTTGAAATTTGGCAGATACGTGTGGAATTGGTAAAACTACTCAGAGACAGAGCTCTGGCCTAGGTTGTGGCTCAGGGACTCTATAGCGCCACCTATCGCGCTGTCTGTTGTGGTTGACACATGCATTCACGAAAATGGCCCAGATTTGGTGGGCATGTGTGTTGTATTAATCTGAACAACTTTTACATTTATACTCTATAGTAAATATTAGGAGAATTTGAGTTATGATTATGATTATGATTTTTGCACATCATGTATTTTGAAACACTCCTCCTAGACGGTTTATCGAAATCATGTCATTTCAGCAGTAAAATGATCTTGAGGGGTTGCTCAAGAGAAATTGCGACCAGATTTTTGAATTTCAAAAGTATATTGAAATGGCGAAGGTTTGAATTATGGCGTCTCATTAAAGAAACAGGAAGTTGGTGTTATAGGCAGAAAACAGTGACTAATTTGGATGTAATTTGGCATCTACATGTGGAATTGCTACTGCTACTCAGAGACAGAGCGCTGGCCCAAGGTGTGGCTTAGGGACTCTATAGCGCCACCTAGCAGCGTGTTGTCTGTTGTGGTTGACACATACGTTCACGAAAATGAACCAAATTTGGTGGACTTGTGTGTTATTGCTACTGCCCGTCAGACAGAGCTTTGGCCCAGGTTGTGGCTTAGGGACTCTACAGCGCCACCTAGCACATTGTCTGTTGTGGTTGACACATACAGTACATTGAAGAAAATGAACCAAATTTGGTGGGCTTGTGTGTAACTGCTATCGCTAGTCAGAGACAGAGCTCTGGCCTACGGTGTGGCTCAGGGACTCTATAGCGCCACCTAGTGTATAGTTTGTTGAGGTTGACACATACATTCACGAAAATGAACCAAATTTAGTGGACTTCTTTCGTATTGCTATCGCTAGTCAGAGACGGAGCTCAGGCCTAGGGTGTGGCTTAGGGACTCTATAGCGCCGCGCCACCTAGCGTGTTGTCTGTTGTGGTTGACACATACATTCACGAAAATTAACCAAATTTAGTGGGCATGTGTGTTGCTCTTGCACATGCACACCAACCCACACATGTTGCTTTGTTAGATTCCGAAATGTCACGGGTCCGCACCGCAGGTGCTCGGGCCCGCCATCGCCGCTTGCGGCTATATTTATTATTATTCCCGTGACTTCCTCTTACAGGTCATGTTTGGCCTTTTTTCACCAACTTGGCATGCTCTAAAACTCTTGAAATTCGGCAGTTAGATGTGGAATTGGTAACGCTACTCAGAGACAAAGCTCTGGCAAAGGGTGTGGCTCAGGGACTCTATAGCGCCACCTAGCGCGGTTTCTGTTGTGGTTGACACATACATGCACGAAAATGAACCAAATTTGGTAAGCATATGTGTTGTATTAATCTGAACAACTTTTACATTTTAACGATATAGTAAATCTTAGAAGAATTTGTGTTATGATTATGATTATGATTTTTGCACATCACATATTTTGAAACACTTCTCCTAGACGGTTTATCGAAATCATGTCATATAAGCACTAAAATGATCTTGAGGGGTTGCCCGAGAGGAATTGCGACCAGATTTTTGAATTTCAAAAGTATATCGAAATGGCGAAGGTTTGAATTATGGTGTTTTATTAAGAAACAGGAAGTTGGTGTTATAGGCAGAAAAAAGGTTGTAAATTGGATGTAATTTGGCAGCTACATGTGGAATTGCTTCTGCTAGTCAGAGACAGAGCTCTGGCGTAAGGTGTGGCTTTGGGACTCTATAGCGCCACCTAGCAGCACGTTATCTGTTGTGGTTGACACAAACATTTACGAAAATTAACCAAATTTGGTGGACTTGTGTGTTATTGCTATGGCTAGTCAGAGACAGAGCTTTGGCCTAGGGTGTGGCATAGGGACTATATAGCGCCACCTAGTGCGTTGTCTATTGTGGTTGACACATACATTCACGAAAATGAACCAAATTTGGTGGACTTGTGTGTTATTGCTATCGGTAGTCAGAGACAGAGCTTTGGCCTAGGGTGTGGCTTAAGGACTCTATAGCGCCACCTAGCGCATTGTCTGTTGTGGTTGACACAAACATTCACGAAAATTAACCAAATTTGGTGGGCTCGTGTGTTATTGTTTTTGCTAGTTAGAGACAGAGCTCTGGACTAGGGTGTGGCTTAAGGACTCTATAGCGCCACCTAGCACATTGTCTGTTGTGGTTGACACAAACAATCACAAAAATGAACCAAATTTGGTGGGCATGTGTTTTGTTATAGCTATTCAGAGACAGAGCTCTGGCCGAGGGTGTGGCTTAGGGACTCTATAGCGCCACCTAGTGTGTTACCTGTTGTGGTTGACATACATTCACGAAAATGAATCAAATTTGGTGAGCTTGTTTGTTATTACTGTCGCTAGTCAGAAACAGAGCTCTGGCCTAGAGTGTGGCTTAGGGACTATAGCGCCACCTAGCAGATTGTGTGTTGTTGTTGACGCATACATTCAGGAAAATGAACCAAATTTGGTGGGCATGTGTGTTATTGCTATAGCTATTCAGAGACAGCGCTTTGGCCAAGGGTGTCTTAGAGACTGTATAGCGCCACCTAGCGCATTGTCTGTTGTGGTTGACACACTCATTCACGAAAATGAACCAAATTTGGTGGGCTTGTGCGTTATTGCTATCGATAATAGTCACAGATAGAGCTCTGGCCTAGGGTGTGGCTCAGGGACTCTATAGCGCCACCTAGCGTGTTGTCTGTTGTGGTTGACACATACATTCAGGAAAATTGACCAAATTTGGTGGGCATGTGTGTTGCTCATGCACATGCCCACCACCACGCACATGTTGCTTTGTTAGATTCCGAAATTTCACAGGTCTCCGCACCGCAGGTGCTCGGGCCCGCCATCGCCGCTTGTGGCTATATTTTGATGTTGTCCCTTGTGTGCATGATTTATCACAGGGACGAGGTATTTTGATTGAATGGCGTAAAACATGAGTCTTGCTTGGTAGGTGCAGGTTGATAAATTCTGCCCATTCCTTGATGTCCGAGTAGGTGGCTCCGGTGAAAAATGTTGCAGCACATGTCAAGAGGTTATTGCGGCCCATATTCCTTTGGTCAGTGCATGAGGCCCATTCCCTGGTGTGTCCCTTCAAACACGTCCAGTGTATTCTGATCTGGCTGGCACGAGTGGCTACTAGTTTCTCCTCGATGGCCACACCACACTGAACGCATGTTCTAAAAAGTTCCATCAGCTTGGCCTCATCGACTAGCCACTTTCTTCCTGCCCATCCAGCTGTGCTGCCAGAGCTGGAGACAGAGCCAGAGCTCGGGCTGGATGAGGTGGTGTCACTTGGGAGCACAAAACTGATGTCTTTAGCAGAGCATTCCTATTTTATAGTCCATGTGAACACCGGCTGACTGTCAACACAATACACGGCTTACCTGTGGGTATTGCCATGATGCGGGTCGTGGAGTGTATTGTCCAGATGATGATTGCCTAGTTTGTGGCCTTACTGGTGGGTGTTTGGGGCTTAAAATATTAAAACTGAGCTCAGTGGACCAGTCAGACCTCCTTTGTTGCACTTGTTTGTGAAGTTCTTTTGGCGTGGACTGGGGGGCAGCAATTTCAGATGGATACATTGCCGGGTCCTCAGGGGCACTGGCCTTAAATACATTTACACAAAATAAGTCTATTTATTCACTGGTTTATAGGACATAGATCAATAAAAATAAGTCTATTTATTCATTGGTTTATAGGACATAGATCAATAAAAATAAGTATATTTATTCACTGGTTTATAGGACATAGATCAATAAAAATAAGTCTATTTATTCATTGGTTTATAGGACATAGATCAATAAAAATAAGTCTATTTATTCATTGGTTTATAGGACATAGATCAATAAAAATAAGTCTATTTATTCATTGGTTTATAGGACAAAGATCAATAAAAAACTCAGATGCACAAGGCAGCACATCTGTTTTGCAATCAACCCAAAGTGGCCCCACTCTGTTCATTGACCTTCTGAGCTACCTACCTACTCTAACTACCTGGAACGATCTAACACTTAAAACTGTGAGGAATGTTACCCCCCCCCCCCCCCCCCCACACACACACACACACACACACACCCACGGACATTTTAGACCATTAGGCCTACCAATGCAAATGAATGCAGCATAGCAAACCCATCACTCAAACACCTTAGTGGACCCCCAATCACAGTCAGCCAGGTTAGCCTACATAGCGAGTTCTACATTGTATTTATCAAAAATATCTGAACAAACCCCACCCCTCCGTCCCTCTCCACCACCATATCCCCATGATACGGCTGTGCTTGCAGCTGCTTGCTCCTATGGGGCAGCCGTGGTGTACTGGTTAGGGCTTCAGGCTTGTAACCGGAGGGTTGCCGGTTCGATCCCCGACTAGTCCACCACGGCTGAAGTGCCCTTGAACAAGACACCTAACCCCTCACTGCTCCCCGAGCGCCGCTGGTTGGGCAGGCAGCTCACTGCTCTGGGTTAGTGTGTGATTCACCTCACTGTGTGTGTGCTGTGTTCACTAATTCGGTTAAATTGGGTTAAATGCAGAGAAACTAATTTCCCTCACGGGATCAAAAAAGTATTTTATACTATAAAAATATTTTATTCTATTCCATTCTAATCTCGCTCCTTTCTCGGCGCTCACACAGCCCTTCCTCCGTATATTCAGGCTCAAATAAATAAAGACGCCCATCAAACTCAAATGTTTCCTCCTCGTCTTCAAAGTCTTCATAAAACTCCTTAGCGTCATCATCCGACATCCTTGCAATAGTTGCCAACTGTTTGCACTCCAGTCCAAAACTACCGCAAGTATTCATGTGACTGATTCACGTCACAGCTATAGTTCCGCTCCGGCTTGGCACGTGACTAAATTCAAGACGGCGGCGAACAGTAAACTTTCGGAAGTGACTGCCTGAATAAACCGTCATGTAAGTAAACCACCAGTGCTTTTTCAAAGTTCTCGATGTCTCGTTTTAAATGTCAGGGCCCTCAGAAGTCTACCAATAAAGTCTGGAGCTACTTTGAACCTCTTAAATGGTGTAAAACAGTGATTTATTTGCATTATTTATTTTACTTATTTATTTTATTTGATCAGCTCTGAGACAAATGCTCACACTCGGTATCATGTTTCAAAACACTTTAAGCCAGTATCACACCCGAATTCTCCTTTGAGGTGCAGATATGGTAATATGATGGTATCGGGTGCCAAACTTGTGGCAGACTAGTTATGGGCATGTGCGTCATGTGACTTCCTTTGACTGCAGTGTGGGTGGTAGGCAGCCACATTATTTACACGTTCATGAATAAGAGGCAAGTCAGTTACTGCTTATCAAAAGCTTTATTGTCAGCTGGTATTTTCAACACTATAATTACATTAGAGAAAGGGATCACTCAAAACTACCTGGCAGTTCACAATCAAAATATGTAAAAGAAAAATGCAGATTAAACGTTTTCTTTTCAAACACAACTATGAGGTACCTAGTCAGTGTCTAATCAATACATGTCTGCCTTTATGGACTTTTCTTGAACTGGAATCTGGAATCACAGTCCCTCACATCATTGTAATTCCAGAAGCTATTTGGTAGAGATTTTACTCTTCACTGAAAGTTAAGCCTACCTTACACTGACAAGATTTTGGAAAGATTCTTGAAAGATTGTAGTCTTTTGAGTAAAGCTTGAATGATGGACATTAGTTCAAAGACTACAATCTTTCTAGAATCTTTCCCAAATCTTGTCAGTGTAAGGTAGGCTTTAGATGACCCACGTGAATTAAAGTCTACCGAGTCATAACGTTCATCAATAATCCCCAAGAGGCCGTAGTTTACAGCGTTTCAGCTAAGGAGCGTTGTCAAGCACGACACACAAGCAGAGTTCTACACTGTTCTAGAACCAGTGTAACAGCATCAAAGACAATTCAGTAAATCATTTCAACCACAGATTACAGAACAGCTAAGGGGTGTTGTTAGGCACGGCACACAAGCAGAGTGCCTAAACCCCCCTTTAGCTGGTCTAACACCAGTGTAAACAACGGCATTGAACACAATTCAGGAAATCATTTAAACCGCGGCTTGATATTATCCATGTTAAAATTATGGGTTTTCTGGTGCCACTTGGCATGAGCTACCAGAGCAAAAGTCATGCCACACTCGGAGCACTGATGAGACTTTAGAGTATGGACTCTCTGGTGAGACTTGAGAGAAGGCAGTTGACGGAAGAACTTCCCGCATGCATCACACCGATATGGCTTTTCTCCAGTATGGATCATCTGGTGTTGCCTGAGAGAACCTACCTGACCGAAAGTCTTTCCACAATCTGGACATTGCCATGGCTTTTCTCCTGTATGGACTCTCATGTGTGTATTGAAATTACCCCTCTGAGCAAAGGTCTTTCCACACTCTAAACACTGATATGGCTTTTTTTCTCCTGTATGTGTTCTCTTGTGGATAGTAACTTCTCTGCTGCTTCTGAAACTCTTACCACATGTAGGACACTGATATGGCTTTTCCCCAGTATGGATCCTCAGGTGTCTCTTAAAATGAGTCACCTGAGTAAAAGTCTTTCCGCACTCTGAACAATAATATTGCTTTCCTCTGGAATATGTTCTCTTCTTTGGGTTGAGAGCTGAACCATCATTGGTTCTCCTCTTTGGGTTGAGAGCTGAACCATCATTGGTTCTCTTCTTTGGGTTGAGACCTGAACCATCATTTGTACTCTTCCGAGGTGTGATCATTTGGACAACTTCTGTAAAATAAGAAAATTATTAAAAGCATATAATCTCTCATTTTCCTCCTATACAGCAATGACAAATATTTTATTTCTCCACGGTCTTGATATAATGAAACAAAATTATGTTAATGATGTAAATATTCCTGTGAATTCTAACATACAGAATGCTAATGACTCATTAAAGGGGCACTTCACCGATTAGCATTAAGCTTTGTATCTTTAGAAAACCTGTCATGTTTTTCAATGGTCATGCATCATTCCCTCAGTTTGCCTTGAGATGGGAAAAATATGGATTTCAATGAAGTCCATGAATAGGACTTCCTGCTTTCAATTATGTAAAATTATGATTTTTACATCATTGAAAGCAGGAAGTCCAAAATTGAAATCCGTATATCTCCCATCTCAAGGCAAACTGAGGGAATGATGCACGACCATTCAAAAACATGACAGGTTTTCTAAAGATACAAAGCTTAATGCTGATCGGTGAAGTGTCCCTTTAACCGTCTAAACAAACATGTTGGCATCTTACTTGCAGCAGAGGAGTCCTCATCGTCATCATCAATCGTCGATCCAGAATCAGAATCCTGTTCCTCTATCATCGAGTCCTCATTGTCATCATGTTCTTCAGAATCAGAATCCTGTTCCTCTGTCATCGAGTCCTCATTGTCATCATGTTCTTCAGAATCAGAATCCTGTTCCTCTATCATCGAGTCCTCATTGTCATCATGTTCTTCAGAATCAGAATCATGTTCCCCAATTGTTGGCCTACAGCGGTCCGCCAGCACCAATGATACCCTCTTCATCTGGGCCAGAGACACGGGGTCTGTAGGGAACAGGTCAGTTTTGAACTTGACAACAGTACGTTGGAGCATATATTGTATTTAAGAGTTAGTTGGAGAATAAACAATACAAAAAAAATGCTTTTGAAACTGAATTGTTAACAACTGCTACAATTTGCTGACAGACAAATTAGCTTGTTTTCTTGATAATTGTGTCATGGACAGGATATAACAAGTGTAGCGGACAGGAACTAACAGGATCCTAATGACTAATAACCCCATCCAGGTATTCTGAATGCAAATTTATGCATCTTACTTGTAGCTGAGGAGTCATCATGGCAATTTTCTCCAGAATCAGCATCCTGTTCCTCTATAATTTCCCCTGTGGATTCCTCTTCTCTGCAGTTTGATGATGTTTCTGTCTCAGTCTTAAAGTCAAGGTCCAGTTCAGTCTTCACTTCCACTTTATTGGCCAAAATATACTCACAGAGGAAATCATCAAAGTCTTCTTCTTTAATCTCCTTCTTCACCGATATTAGTGGTTCTGTCATTTTAGACTTTTGCTGTGAAAAACAATGTAGATAACAAAATGAATATGTGACCAACTAACAGCAGAGTTGTCCTTATGATAACATACACCTACACACTGTGCATCCACAGCACCCCTGTGACAACCACTCTCTGCTAAAAGACCTTTATCTGATCTGATGACCTCCTGGAGTCAATCTTAGCCAATCAGCTGCAAGAATATAGCATTTGCATTTCAATTCAGAAGGACAAAGGATTGTGGGTAAAACATTCCATGTGAATACAATATGTAAAAGTATAATGGCTCATACCTGGGTGTGGTCATGGAGCAATCTGCATGCAGTTTACTCCTTCCCTCTCTCCCTGTCCTGTCTTTCAACTCCCTCTCCCTCTCTGTCTTTCCCCTCTATAGTACAATCATTTATATCCCCATTGATATATATATATACTCATGGATCATGGATCAATCTGCATGCAGTTTACTAAGGAAAGGATGTGAGGGTGGTGCTGAAGGTGTGAACACTGGGTAGGAGACTGCAGGTGGGGGTGAAGGTGTGAACACTGGGTAGGAGACTGCAGGTGTGAGCACTGGGTAGGAGACTGCAGGTGGGGGTGAAGGTGTGAACACTGGGTAGGAGACTGCAGGTGGGGGTGTGAACCAATTGGTGATGGGGGTAGGCGGGGGTGCACTGTAACAAAGGGTTGTTCATCATCAAACCATGGTGTCTAACAGTTACTTAAAATGATCTAGTTTTCAATTAAACTCAACCTTATCGTGTTCAAATACTCATTCCTATTGAGTAATCAATTTTCGAATTTAATCAAGTGAGGTAGAGTTAGCAAATATACTGCGTCCCTACCTACATTTGGACAGCACTAACTAGTTGGCGTCACCTGACCCACCTGACTTGGGGAGGGGGGTGTGTTGACGATTTGCATGACGTGTGGAGCTTGACCTGCGCTGCGCAATGGATTATGGGATATCTGAGGGCAAAAAAGCTGCATAGATGCACGCTTGGAAATCACGCCAAACGAAGTACCCAACTAGTGAGAGCGCTTGACTTTCGGACAGTCTATTCTGACGTAACTTCCGGAAAATGCACACTGCCCAGCGTGCGTACTGATGTTTCAGACACAGCCTTTGTGTCACCATTTCATTGTGTTCCCATGAGCCTTTGCAAGAAGGCTTTTATTGTGCTTTAATGAGGTTGGAATTACGTAATATAAACTTCATTAAATCAATTTCACTGAAATACTTGATCAAATTGGGTTATCAAGCATGATTCATTTCCATACACATTTATTCCCACGATGAATGTGTTTGTGCGTGTGAGTGTTTTTATCCAGTATTCATACCTTTATGTGTAAATATATTATCCTAGTTGTATACAACTTAATATGATAGAGAATGACCACGGATCAGTCCTGCACAACAATCATGGGATGTTATTTAAAAGGATACATTTAAATCAAATTTGTTTATAAAACATTTCGGTAACACTTTATATTAGCACACACATATTCACCAGTAATTAGCTGCTTACTAACATGTATATTAGTAGCATACTAGCCATTTGTTAGTCATTATAAGTCACTAATTAATACCTTATTCAGCAAGACCTTATTCTACCCTTACTAGACCCTTAATTAAGAATTTCCCCTATGTAAGCTCCTAATTACCCCTTATTCATAGTTATTAAATAAGTTGCTGCATATGAATTATGACCTAAATATGCATGGCTCAGTATGGGGCTTGTAAGGTGGTAGTACCACAAGAACAGTTATTCGCACCGAATAGTACTTATCAAAGATGGTCTATTCAAATGGAACTAGACACTAAACCACCAGTGCTAATAGTGTACAAATAACTAATTAAGTCTTTGTAATGCCAAATATGTTCCCTATTCTAAAGTTGTGTCTTTGTTCACATTTAATTCACAATTCATTTGGCACTTATTAACCCCCATGTGTTCCCTAAACTAAAGTTGCCTCCTATTAACACTTATTAACTGTATTACAGCACATAGTAGGCTACACAAGAAGCAGACAGCTAAGTTAGCACAAATACAAAATATATAATGAATACGAGATAGCGAGAAAGGCGAACCTGGATATATTTGTATGCTAACTTTCTTGGCTCCTGAGTACTCAAAAGTCTCAAACTCAAAACTATTTTTTTAAGTGTGAAGGGTCACATAAATAAGACTTCCGGTGTGAATAAGTTGTGGGTTTGCTATTTGGTCTACTGTATGTTGTATCAAATTCTCTGTTCTTTTCCTTACGGACAGCATCTTATTCTTCCCTACTGACCTCAAACAGCAGAGCTAAGGATTGAATCACACCAGATTTCTCCTTTAGTATGAGGCAGTATACATACATGGGGGTTAATAGTGCCAAATTATTTGTGAATTAATCGTGAACAAAGATCCAACTTTAGAATAGGGAACATATTTGGCATTACAAAGACTTAATTATTAGTTGTTTGTACACTATTAGCACATGTGGTTTAGTGTCTAGTTCAGTTTGAATAGACCATCTTTGATAAGTATTATTAGGGGTGAATAACTGTTATTGTTGTACTACCACCTTACAAGCCCCATACTGAGCCATGTATATTTAAGTCATAATTCATATGCAACAACTTATTTCATAACTATGAATAAGGGGTAATTAGGAGCTTACATAGGGGAGATTCTTAATTAAGGGTCTAGTAAGGGTAGAATAAGGTCTTGCTGAATAAGGTATTAATTAGTGACTTATAATGACTAACAAATGGCTAGTATGCTACTAATATACATGTTAGTAAGCAGCTAATTACTGGTGAATATGTGTGTGCTAATATAAAGTGTTACCGCGCTAATAAGATAACTCTACCACACACTGTTGACTTTACTTGATTTTATTCAGAGTGAACAACAGGTTTTGCATACAGTGTCCTCAGGTTTGCTCAAGTCTGAGCTCCCAGGTGTCTCTTAATTAACTTCTAGTCACACGACCACTTGTTCTTATGGGCAGCCGTGGTGTACTGGTTAGGGCTTCGGGCTTGTGACCGCAGGGTTGCCGGTTCGATCCCCGACCAGTACACTACGGCTGAAGTGCCCTTGAGCAAGGCACCTAACCCCTTACTGCTCCCCGAGTGCCACTGGTTGGGCGTGCAGCTCACTGCTCTGGGTTAGTGTGTGATTCACCTCACTGTGTGTGTGCTGTGTTCGTGCTGTGTTCACTGCTTCGGTTAAATTGGGTTAAATTGGGTTAAATGCAGAGAATCGAATGTCCCTCACAGGATCAAAAAAGTATCTATTCTATTCTATTCTAGTCAAGTTTTGAATGGTAATATTGGATCATCAGCAATGGGTCCAAAAGGTATCAGCACAATCTTTAAACGCAGGCCCCTTGCCAGACAAACGGGCCCATAGCCTAGACCACAATATAGCCTACTAACATGGTTGTTACACAGGTGACTATAATATACCAGTATGGGTTTCTCAATGTCATTTAGTGGTGTTGCAGACCGATACAACTCACATCCAATACAATATAGCTATTTACAGAATCATAGATGTTCTGTAGGCTATCTATCCACCTATCCATCCATATATTTAGGTCTATCTATCTCATGCATCAGTTAGGAGCCATAGCCAGTGAAAAATACATTATAAGAATTTTAATGTGTCACAATTGTTTTGATATTGACAATCAGTCAAGAATTTTCATTTTCTTGATTTGATTTGGGATGCTAATGCTTGTTTTCTAGTAAAAAAAAAAAAAAAAAAGTTATTTTTTAGTTTAGTTAATTATTTTGGGGCGCTACATAGCCTGCAGTGGTTCTCAAACTTTTTCTTTCATTCCCCACTTTGATCAAGGGGGCTTTCTCGAGCCCCACCTGTCCATCATCACTCTAAGAAAGTAGTAGCCTAGGTCAAGCTCAAAATTGTCAAATTTATTGACATAATGTCACTTGCGAAATATACCTCAGTAACAACAGTTACAGATAGGCCTAAATATCAGTTCAGAAATAGAGAAAAACAAATCTAAATCAATGACCAATATCGTCAGTTTTTGTCATCCTTGCTTCAAAAAAAGGTGATTTCCAAAAATACAGAAAAAGGGCCAACTATAGGCTACCATTGTGTTATAGGCTAAATGAGGCACAACCTCGTTCAAAATCTTAGTCAGGTCAGGCCCTGACGCGAGCGCTTCCCTATGAATGAAACAGTCCGTCCGTCGGGCGCTATCCTCCTCTATCACGGTCTGCAGCCCCATTTCTTTTACCTGCTATCGTCTGTGCGCCATCTGAGTCCCTCACAGTTTTCCCATTTGATGTCATATTCTGCCAGGTAGACTAGGACAATTGTTGAGAATGTTGAATAGCTCATCAACAGTGACAGAATAGAATATGAATTCGCTCGCTGCAAGTTAACAAAGCGGACATAACTAAACCACTTTTGTTTATGTCAGTGGCCTACTGCCTGAAGTTGGAGAACAAGTAGAAATGTAGGTCTATTGCAATTTTAAAAACTGGAATAGGCTACTCGGGAATGGCTTGTTATACAAATTAATTGCATTAATGTAGCCTAATAATAATAGACTGTCATCAGAAAGATCGTGCTCTGTCAAGTGTCATTCATATCAGTGTGAACTTCGTGAGCAATCCGACAGAAACGAATGGTGCGCATTTTGCACTTCGCCCGCCTCAAATAATTTCTCTGCGCTGAGACAGATATTAGACCTACCTGCTATTGATCTAAAGAGCCTATACATGCCTTAAGTTTGTCTTCTGTCTACAATATGCTCTGCTGTGGTCTAGTCACCAACTGATTATGGCTATGGCTATGGCTATGGCTATGGCTATGGCTATGGCTATGGCTATGGTTATTTAGCAGACGCCTTTGTCCAAAGCGACATACAAATAAATAACAATACAAATTAAATTAACAGTGAACAATTACAAACTAGGGAGAATAGTAATATTATCAGTAAAACAATAATTTTAAGCACTAACCTAATGAGAAATAAAACAGTGAAATGAGAATAGCAATCAAATAAGTCACTCAGTTAATTATATATAATAATAATAACTAAAGCATGGTATGGCTAAATTTAAGGACAATAGCAAAATAAATTTCAAATTCTATCAATAGACAAATTATAACAAAACAATACTATTATACAAACCATAACACATCACAAACTCAAAGGAACGGGTTGAAGAAAAAGAAGAATGGATTTTGGCGTGACATTTCTTATGTCTGCGTGAGAGCGCGAGATTGATGCTGAAATCGTGAGTGTCACGGCGGGAGCGTGAGAGTTGGCAACCCTGCATAGCAAACCCTTTACTGAGTTTAGCTTTCTGAAAGTTGATCCATTTGAATAGAATGGCCTTTATCAGGTGTGTAGGGATGTTCACACATAGTAGTCACACCTGATAGTCCACAGGTCAAATCAGCTCCAAACGAGAATGATTAAGGTTAATGGGAGGAGTTATATGTGTTTGAGAACCATTTACACACCTGATGCTATTCAGGTGAACACAGGTCAACCGTTAGAACCTCCACAGATGAGGGTGGAGGTGTGAACTGATGGGGAATGAGAGGGAGGGTGGAGGTGGGATGGTGCCCTGACAGAAGTTTCTTTTTCCTCTCAAAGATGTTCATGATTTATATGTTTGGGTGTGAGAGTGTTTTTATGCAGCATTTTGAGCTGAAGCTGTTGGAAATTGAACTTTTTTTATATTAAAGTTTCTATTTTCTCTCAAAGATGTTGATTTATGATTTATGTGTTTGTGTGGGTGGGTGTGTGGGTATATTGCTCCAATACATCTGTCAATGATTTAGACATATCTCATAAACTGTGTGTATGATAATGAAACCATTACATACCAACCAATCCATGCCATGAAACCATAGTGAAACCAATGTGAATGGGACTGTGTGCATTATCAACTGGGGGAAATGTTCCCCTCCACCTCATATTATGAGCACGCATGAAGAAAACAAAACTCACATCATTTGAGCATATTTATTTTTTGTTCCTGAAACCAGCTTTTACTTCCAGTAGTTCTCTCACACACAGGAATAAAGTTGTAAACAAGTAGGAACTCACCATCAGACATTCTACTATTAGTATGCAGGTCAAGACAGAACAGAAACATGAAAGTAAACTGTAAACTCCTTTGGCTTTTCTCCTCTATAGATCCTTGTGTGATTGTCTCTGGTATGTACAGGATGGTATATTTTTGTTTCTTTTAAAACTCTCATCACAGGTAGCACAATAAACAAAACTCCCACTTTCCTCCGACGCTCCTATGAATGCATATGCATGAGACAGAAAAGCACAATGACATTCTCAGCTCCCATGACAGGCAGTTGGTGCTTTTACATCAGTGCGGCCTGTTTATACATAATTTGCCATTTTTTTGTGCACACATTGTTAAAGTAGTACACCTGAAATGAGCGCAATAACATCTGTACATCTGGCCCTGAGAATGCTGGTGTTATTTTTTTACCTCCTATGGATGATTTGATGACGCTTGAGAGAAGACTCTTGTCTGAAGCACTTTCCACATTTAGTGCATAGATATGGTGTTTCTCCGGTATGGATCCTCTGGTGTTTCTTGAGATAGCCCTTCTGAGTAAAAGTCTTTCCACACTCTGAACACATGTAACGCTCCTCAGTATGGACATTCTGGTGTGTCTTGAGGTTGCCCAAGTGAGCAAAAGTCTTTCCACACTCTGAGCACTGATATGGCTTTTCTCCAGAATGTGTTCTCATATGGACAGTGAGCTCTGTTTTCCTCCCGAAACTCTTACCACATGAAGTGCATTGATATGGCTTTTCCCCAGTGTGGATCTTCTGGTGTCTCTTGAGATGACCCGCCTGAGTAAAACTCTTTCCACACTCTGAACACTGATACTGCTTTTCCCCAGTATGGATCCTCTGGTGTGTCTTGAGATGCCCTGCCTGACTGAAAGTCTTCCCGCACTCTGAGCACTGATATGGCTTCACTCCAGAATGTGATCTCTCATGGATAGAGAGCTCTGCACATGTAGTACACTGATATGGCTTTTCCCCAGCATGGAGTTTCTGGTGCGACTTGAAATCGCACGCCCCAGTAAAGGTCCTTCCAGAGTCTGAACACTGACATGACTTATCTCCAGGATTTGTTCTATTGTTGATAGTGAGGGTTTTCCCACTCTTCCAACACATCGTACCATGGCATGGCTTTTCCTCAGTATGGATCTTCTCATGTCTCCTGAGAAGAGACATTTCACCAAAGGCCTTTCCACAATGAGAGCACTGGTATGGCTTTTGACCAGTATTTTGACCAGGTGCTGTCTGATGTAAGTTGACACATGAACCATTCCTGAAACTTATCCCACATATGATCATTTGAACAGCTCCTGTAATTTAAGAAAAATATTTCCCCACTTAGTCGTTTAGGCTAAACATGTACATGCACAGAAATACAAAGGACAGTTCAATACACTGCAATGAATCAGTGATTTAAGTATTCCAGTGAAATCTAGTATTTCAAACCATACTTACTTGAGGAGGAGTCATCATAGTCATATTCTCCAAAATTATCATTGGGTCCCTCTTTCATTTCCGCTGGTGAGAATGTTTCCTTTTTGCACGTCAGAGTTAATGTTTGTGTATCCGTATTCCAGTCTTGCTCCAGTCCACTCTTATCTTCGAGTTTCTTATCTGACAAAATATATTCTCTGAGGAAATCATCAAAGTCTTCTTCTTTGATCTCCTTCTTCACTGACATAAGTGGACCAGTCTTATCTTCCAGTTTCTTATCTGTCCAAATATATTCTCTGAGGAAATCATCAAAGTCTTCTTCTTTGATCTCCTTCCTCACTGACATAAGTGGACCAGTCTTATCTTCCAGTTTCTTATCTGCCAAAATATGTTCTCTGAGGAAATCATCAAAGTCCTCATCTTTCACCTCCTTCTTCACTGACATAAGTGAACCTATCACCTTTTGCATTTCAGATTTCAAACTGTGGTTTCAAACTGTGGTTTTCTGCCAAAATCCTGTCAAACTGTCCTTCAGTGACAACTAAAGAAAAATATAAAGAATTGTATGCCTGTTGGTATCTTGTATCTATATACTGTACTTCAACAGTATCCCTGTGACTACCTTTTAACTTTACGGCTTCTTATATATCCAACCCTCTGGTGTCCTAGATCCAAGCTTAACCAATCCGCTGCATGAATACCACATTTTAAATGCAAATGATCAAAGCAAAGGATTATGGGTAAGGATTATCATGTGAATGCCCTGATGGTCCTCAGGTGGGCGTGGTCATTGATCAGCCATCACAAAGGCCACAAAAGGGGGAGGGGCATATGGGAGTTCACTGGAGTGTGAATTTAGCATATGACAGTCAAACAATGATAATAATAATCTTTATTGTCCACAGATGTAGAAATGTGTTTTATAACGTATTTAAAAGCTGGATGTACCGAGTCACACACAATTTGTTGGGCTTTTTATTATGTTTGTTTTTGTATAGGTCTCCCAATGGTCTCTTATTGCAGTCAGTTATTATAGTCTAACAGCCTTTTTCTGCTCTAAGCCCTCAGTTTCTCTCAAATACTCAAACACTCTTAACCCTTATAAGGTGTTTTGATCTGTGGGACCTGTTTCCAATGTTTGTAAAAGAAAAAAACTGTTGTCCTTTGGCTAATTTTCTGAGAAGAATATGAAAATAGCTTATTTTAACACACTGGAGTCTAAATCCCCCCCTGGGGATTTGAAAAACTGTTCCAAACACACATCTCAATCTCTGCTAGAAACATATAAGTGACACAATTAAAAACCTTTAACACTTGGAGGTCCGGGGCCTTTTCAGGCACTTTGAAGCAGTCAGCTATACGTTGATATTTTTAAGTTTTTCATCTAACTAACACTATCTATATGCAAAAGTGGCACATATGGTTATATTCTATATAAAATCTATATGAAATCACCCAATTTCAGTTTGTAGACTAGACATGCATACAACCTAAATAGTATATCTGTATCACTAATGGTTCAAAAACCATAGCCCTTTGAAGCTTCAAGTCATTTTAAGCATTGTGGTGAAGAATTAATTTTGTTCAACTTCCAGTATTATTGACTCCTTTTGTATTTTACACACAGTGAAACTATGAGAATAGAAGCACATTTTCCTGTTGAATTAAAAAATCCAATCCGATCAGAGGTATCTTGTGTAATTTCCCCTCTGCAAAGCTCTGAAATGGCTATAAATTCATTATGTGAAAAGACATCATCACCTTTGAGGGCTTATCATTCAAAAAGTATGTGATGCAAATTCATCAGATTTTTTCCCATTCATACAGTATATGAACTATAAGTTCATGTCCATGCGTTAACTTTGACTGTAATCATTATCATATTGTCAAAGCATTTCTTCTTAATGGGTTTGATTTTCAAATAGCCAATTTTGTCTTCTCATTTCACCATGTGGACAGTTATAAGGATTTTATTTACCATATACCATTCTGTATGTGAGGATCATCAGTCCAAAATGTGGGCTTGTTGCTGATTTTCTTTATTGGAGATTTTTTTCGTGGAGGGTCACTTTCTGGCACTGGGTGATTTGACACGGAATGACCTTGTTTGTTTCCTGGGGAGCCAGGTGTGTTTGCACCTGCCGCTGTTCTGACTGTAATTAGTGTCACATCCTTCTTTATTGTGACGTGCTGACTCACTAGGTGCAACACCCAACTCATCAGGAATATAGGCCCAATCCCAATGTCAGCCCTAAAGACTAAGAACTAAAGACTCACAGACTTAATTGATCTCAGGTGCTAAGTGAGTGAGTGTGTGAGGCCACATAGGCTCAGATAGGTATTTGGGATTGGGACAGCACTTCACGAGATCACATGTACCTTGGCGATGTTTACTAACAAAGACGTTGCTAACATTTGCAACATGCACGTGTGTCGTGCGTACTGTTGTTTACCTTCATTTCCGGATTTTTCTATGATCTCCGCAGTAAACGTCACAACACTTTGAACTGTGGGTAATTCCCTTAGGTTAAGTCTGCACCGATGCAGACTCACGGAAAGGGCTCGGTAAGTCTGTACTCAAACCCTCCCGCCCGTTGTAATTCGACATTGGGACAGCCCTAAACCCTTACGAATTTCGCGAGAACGCGCACCAAAGTCCGTGAGTTCGTGGACATTGGGATTGGGCCATAGAGATGGGGGGCTGGTGAGACGTATTGAGTATTCACGTCCACAGCAAATCAGTCAGGTCACAAAGACCCCTAACAATGGCGTATGGGCAGGAGACATTTCCTGTGTTATTTCACATGTGAGAGAGTGGGTTGTGTTGTCCTCTGACGGGTATTATTAGTGTCTGTGTGCTGCTTTGGGCTCGTAAAGGAAGTCAATTGGATTCACTCATGGGAATGTAGCATGCTGACTCACTAGTCAGTCAATGGCTATGAGTGTCCTGGTCAACTGAGCTTGATTCAGGTATATGTCCGGGTCTGGGGGAATTTCCTATGATCCGTCATCTCTGAATGGCCACAAAACGTTCCTGGTGTGTGGGAACATTCACCTACCTCCATCAACAGATCCAGTACACTGTGCACCCTGATAAAGTCCCATTGGTATTTGGAATTAAAATAGCCCCACACCATCACATACCCTTCACCATACCTAGAGATTGGCATGGTTTTATTTCAGTTAGCCTATCAACTGGTTTGATTAGCATTGAGCTTGATGATGTGTTGGAACTGTTTTGCTCTGATATACTCAGTGCACACATCTCCAGCCCACCCCCATCAACATTCTACTACCCCCATCACCAATCAGTCCACACCTCCACCCCCACCTGCATTCTCCTCCCCCATCACTAATCAATTCACACCTCCACCCCACTCCCATCTATCCTCCTTTGTGGTCTTTTGGCAGGCTAATCAGTAGACATGCTCACTTGAGTGACATCATAATTGTCCATCATCATTTGCAATGCAAATAATTTATTCTTGCAGCTGATTGGCTAAGATTGATTCCAGGAGGTCAGCAGATCAGATAAAGGTCTTGTAGCAGAGACTATTTTTTTACAGGGGTGCTGTGGATGTACAGTGTGTAGGTTGTTGTCATTAAACCGAAGGAGAGTTTGAAAGGATTTTTTGGCACAGCATAAGTTAAGTCTGAAATGGCAGAACCACAAATCCCAGTGAAGAAGGGGATTAAAGAAGAAGACTTCGATGATTTCCTCTGTGAGTATATTTTGGCCGGGAAAGTGGATGATAAGACTGCACTGGAAAAAGATTGTAGGACTGAGACACAAATATCATCTACCTGTGGAGAAGAGGACTTCACCCAAGTGGAAATTACAGAGGAAAACTATTCTGATTCTGGAGAATATGGCCATGATGACTACACAGCTCCAAGTAAGTTGTAGAACAAATTATATGTTTGTATCAATGGATGAATTGAGTATTGCACTGTGTTCTCCGATGATAAAATAGTGTATATTATTATAGATTTAAAAAAAAAAAAACTCAATTGCAATTTTACAAGACTAATTACAGTGTTTTACGATTGTTTACACACATTTTTTTTTTTTTCACACAATTAGCAAAATTTTACTCCAAGGAGCAAAACACCTCCACAGATTTGCACAACATTACACACAATGTCTGCTTCACCCTTTTTGCAAAACATTACACACAGTGATTTGTAAAACTCTACATACATTTCCACACCTTAGACACAGATAAGGATTGTGAGGTTACTTCCTTGTCATTACAAAGCCCCGGATTGCCAATGACTACACTAATGAACGAATTGGATGATCACATCCACCAGGTGTGTAAGCACACATGTGCAAAATTGAAAACGCAGCACTCAGGTGTGCTATACAGTCTTGTTGCTTTTGCAGTAGTTGCTCTTCAGAGTCAAAGTGTATGTACTTTATGCAGTAGTTTTTGTTTGTCTACAGATTTTATTTGTTCAATTGATTTCATTGTTGGTTGATTAGATTACTGTAACTGATTATGGTTAGAAATACTGTAAGTATTGAAAGAAATACTTGAAATATTCAGTCTACAGCAGTCTTCAGTGTTGTACAGTGCAAGTGCAAGTTTATAGACCTATTTATGTACACTTTCCTTATGTCGAACTAATCATGAAGAATGTTGTGGATTTGTCACTATTTTTTGGACATCTAAATGATCCCTTACATAACAATGTCATGGGCAAAAATCTAGCACATGCTATTTCCTATTTTTTTCTTTTTACAAATGCGTTTTACATTTATCACTGCAGTGTGAAACTGGCTCCAATAGTGTCTGATCATTGAGGACTGTGTTTGTTAAATGACAACTAATAGCATTTTTACAAATATGTGTATATGTTTTGACTGAAGTGTGTATGTTTTGACTGAAGTGTGTTTGTTTTGACTGAAGTGTTTCATTTTGCAAAGAATCTAGGAATTATGCAAACTGAGTGTGGCGCTTGGATACTTGTGCTTAAATTTTGTTAAAAAGAACTCGGTTTGAAAAATTGTGTGTAAGCAATTGAAAAAAACTGTAAAACCATATATTTAGGCTGGGTATTGAAACGGTCTGTTTGACTAAATGGCACCCTCTTTGGCAACCCCAATTGAACTTCAATGGCTTTGCGATGTCTGACATCACAAGCAAGCAGTTTTGCTGAATCACCCATTTTTTAGTGTCTATTTCTAAGTTCATGATTTTCATATGAAGGAGGGCACAACCATGCCTCATGCTCATGATAGCTCTTTGTTTATGTACAGCCTCTCATAATTAATGAAAACCAAGAAAACTTTTTTCTCCATTCTATGTCACCTTTAATAACAATTGGGTTTCACAAGCAGTTTTATTGGCATTGTTCATCCTCCAACATACTCCTACACACTTTACTCACCAACATTTGTACCGTAGTCCAATTTAAAACGTGATTCATCTTCTACAGAGCCTGTGTGTCTGGCCCAGATGAAGAGGGTATCAGTGGTGCTGGTGGACTGCTGCAGACCAAACAGTAAACAGGAACATGACTGTGGAGAATATGATGACCACGATGACTCCTCTAATACAAGTAAGATGCTCAAAAGGTTGAGTCAGGAAATAATGATGAATGGGTGTGATGAATATATTCTTATGTTAGATGATATGGGAATAATTAAATGAAAAGATGCTTTAACACTTAAATATGCTTTGTGCCGTCTTTAAGTGTCTTTGTTGCCACCCACATATAATTTCTCTCCAAACACTTAACCCAAAGTCCACAATAAGCGACAAAACAAACATGTTCATTGCTGTATGCGCAGAAATTGAGACCATGTTGTAATTATGTTTTCATATTACAGGAGTTGTTCAAAGGATCACATGTGGGAAGAGTTTAAGTGTTGTCTCAGATCTCAACCCACATCAGACAACACCTACTGGACGAAAGCCACATCAGTGTTCTCAGTGTGGAGAGGCATTTGGTGAAACGTCTCTTCTGAGGAGACACGAGAGGATCCATACTGGGGTAAAGCCATATCAGTGTGCTACATGTGGAAAAAGCTTCAAAATGAAACACCACCTCACTCTCCATAAGAGAACACATACTGGAGAAAAGCCATATCATTGCTCAGATTGTGGAAAGACTTTTACTTACGTGGGTAATCTCAAAACACACCAGAGGATTCATACTGGGGAAAAGCCACATTACTGCACTACATGTGGGAAAAGCTTCATAACGACAGGACAGCTCACAAGACATAAGAGAACACATTCTGGAGAAAAGCCATATCAGTGTTCAGATTGTGGAAAGACTTTTGCTCAGGCGACTACTCTCAAGACACATATGATGATCCATACTGGGGAAAAGCCATATCAGTGCACTGTATGTGGGAAGAGATTCAAAACCAGTAGAGAGCTCACTATGCATACGAGAATACATACTGGGGAAAAGCCATATCAGTGCACTACATGTGGGAAGAGATTCAAAACCAGTAGAGCACTCACTATCCATGGGACAATACACACTGGAGAAAAGCCATATCTGTGCACTACATGTGGGAAGAGATTCAGAATAAATGGAGACCTCACTATCCACAAGAGAATACATACTGGAGAAAAGCCATATCAGTGCTCAGATTGTGGAAGTGCATTTACTAATGTGAATTATCTCAAGAATCACCAGAAGATCCATACTGGAGAAAAGCCATATCAGTGCACTACATGTGGGAAGAGATTCAGAACAAAAGGAGACGTCACTATCCACAAGAGAACACATACAGGAGAAAAGCCATATCAGTGCTCAGATTGTGGGAAGGCTTTTACTCAGAGACATGCTCTCAAGACACACCAGATGATCCATACCGGAGAAAAGCCATATCAGTGTTCAGATTGTGGAAAGACTTTTACTCAGGTAGGTTATTTCAAAACACATCTGATGATCCATACCGGAGTAAAGCCATATCAGTGTGCTACATGTGGGAAGGGTTTCAAAACCAGTAAAGAGCTGACTGCCCATCAGAGAACACATACTGGAGAAAGGCCATATCAATGCTCAGACTGTGGAAAGACTTTTACTAATGTGAGTAATCTCAAGATACACCAGATGATCCATACTGGAGTAAAGCCATATCAGTGTTCTCAGTGTGGGAAGACTTTTTCTCGGGCACATCATCTCAAGAAACACCAGGTGATCCATTATGGGGAAAAGCCCCAAAACTCTTACACCTCAGAACATCATTAGAGAAAGGCTTTGTTGATGCTCTCAATGGAAATAGGTTTTTAGAAGATTGTTTAATCATAAAGTGTTCAAGTTTCAGTAGTCATACGTGGAGGCTTTTAATTGATGATTCATTTCAAAAGTCATCAGAGGATTAATGCAACTTTCTCGTGTTTATAATGTAATGCTGAATGTGAATTGCTAGGTGGTGTATCTGTTCCTTTTATCCAATGAGATTAGTGCTGAAATTAGGAAATTATTTTTGAAACAACAATAAATCTTTGTAAATGAGTTGCTTTCATTTCTGCTAATATTTTTCTTATTATGTAGATATTAAAGGTTGTCTAAGAATGATTGTAAACAGAGAGCTAGCTCACTGACAGATAATGCTCTCTAATGCTTCATACAACATCATTAATCAAATAATATGCAGGGGACAGTGTCTATAACCCATAGGCACATTTCAATTGAAGATTTATTTCAAGAGTCATCAGAGAATTAATACTGGAGAATAGTTTACTACATGTGGGAAGAGTTACGAGAGCAATTTTCAGCGCTATTCAATTATGTCAGTCGCCAGCCATATATCATGAATGAGAGCCATCCTTCCACAAGAGTATGGGAAAAACTGGAGAAAAGACAAACTGGCGTTCATTGTGAAAATGTCGTAAGTTCATGAATTTATTTCAACAGGCTCATGTTTGTAATGGAATGTTGAATGGGAATGTCTAGGTGGTTAGTCTGTTCCTTTTATCCAATGAGATTAGTGCTGAAATTAAGAAATGTTTTTGTAACAACAATAAAGCTTTGTAAATGCAGTGAGTTGCTTTTATTTCCGCTAACATTTTTCATACTATCTAGTCATTCAAGGTTGTCTAAGAATGGTTGTAACTACCAAACAGAGAGCTAGCTTACTGACAGATTATGCAATCTAAAGCTTCATACAACATCATTAATCAAATACTAAATGCAAGGGACAGTGTCTATAACCCATAGACACATTTCAATGCAGTAATGCAAATGTAAAGAAGTTACTGTAATGTCACAGGTTACATTTTGTACAGTAACGAGTAATGTGTCATTCATCACTTTTTGAGTAGCAACCCCTAGACATAGATGCAAACATGAATAAATAGCATAAAGAAGACATACATAAACAAACACTTCCCTTGCCTTTTCCTACCTCATAACATTTCAGTTTGCATCCACCACCCCAACCAATCATCTCCTCCTCCATCACCTCTCAGTTCACACCAACCAATCATCTCCTCCTCCATCACCTCTCAGTTCACACCATCGTTAAACTGTGTTATTACAGTTTGATGGTCAGTTTCTCTCAAATACTTAAACACTCTTAACCCCTATAAGGTATTTTGATCTGCCGGACCTGTTTCCAATGTTTGCTAAAAGAATAAACTGTTATTCATTATTAATTCTAACTTGCATGCATTGTCCTTTGGCTCATTTTCTGTAAAAAATATGAAAATAACTTACTGTATGTTAAATGTCCTCCGTCTTGTACACAATGCGACTAATGCACAGGAAATTGCTGTCGTCCTGACCGGCATTATGATGGTTCAACAATGTTCAGTTTCCAACAAGTAAAACTCTTCACACACACCAAGAACCTCCAAAGGGGTTCTTTCCCATCTGCTTGTCCTTTGTGACTTTGGAGATTTGATGTGAATCCGTATAGACGGTCTACATCTCAGTCACACACACAGTCAGTGATAGACCTAACACAGCACAGATCAATGACAAATGAACCCTGTATTCACCATATTAAAATATAATTACATAAAGACATGATTGATAAACCCTCTCCAGTGTAGGTGTGTGATGTGGTCAATGGTGTTGGGACAGGAGGCTCTCTAGGAAGTGTTGTGCCCACAAAACATTGCTGAAGAAGACAGAAGCTGTTATTGTGTTGCACCATTGGGGAATGGCAGATGACAATACTCTGGATTGACATGTGTGTATGTGCAGATGTGTCAGGTACTGTTCATTGCAGGAATATAGAGATGGGGGTGGCTGGTGAGACGTATTGAGTGTTCACGTCAACAGCAAATCAGTCAGGTCACAAAGACCCCTAACAATGGCGTATGGGCATGGGCAGCCGTGCCGGTTACTGTTCATTGCAGGAATATAGAGATGGGGGTGGCTGGTGAGACGTATTGAGTGTTCACGTCAACAGCAAATCAGTCAGGTCACAAAGACCCCTAACAATGGCGTATGGGCAGGAGATATTTCCTGTGTTGTTTCACATGTGAGAGAGTGGTGTGCTGTGTGGGAACTGTTTTACTGTGAGGTGCTCAGAGCACACAACTCCAGCCCATCCCTAACTACATTCACCTACCCTGGATATCACCACATCCAGGACACTGTGCACCCTGATAAAGTCCCATTGGTATTCTGAATTAAAATAGCCACACACCATCACATACCCTTCACCATACCTAGAGATTGGCATGGTTTTATTTCAGTTAGCCTATCAACTGGTTTGGTTAGCATTGAGCTTGATGAGAAATTGCCGGTGTTTCTCAAAAGCTGCGTTTCCATTACAAATATGCGCAAAAACTTTGTCGATATTGTCTTAATGTCGAAAATCACAATTTTCGCAATTGCGGTGTTTCCATTACATTCGGCTAACTGAATTAAAATCTCGTGTATTCTCGCGTGCTGTAAGTCATTAGGAGACATGGGGGTTATCAACATAACCCAGATTTACACTAAATGCATTCAAATTGCCACCACGGCACTAACGCTGATTATAAGTCATTAGGATATAAGCCATCAGCGGAGGAGGCCTACGTTTTGGTGGGGCAGAAACATACAATTAAAAATGACATATTTCACAGGAGTTTGTTGTAGGCCTATGCTTAAACAAAGATCCTTAATTATTAACCCTCTCTGGCTTAAATCATGTCACAGCCATGTCAGTGGAATATTGATTAGTTGATTAGTTTCTAGAACTAGAATCTAGAATCTAGATTTCTTTCAGCACTGTTCTTATCACGTTAAACCAGCAAAGCATAGCAACGTTGTTGCTATGGGTAAACAAAACTAGTTGAGGTTGCGTATGCAGCGTTTTTGAGAAAGTAGGCTAATGTCGGCGAGTTCACAGAGGAGCTGAGGATTCAACATTTTAGAATGACACGAGCCATTTTTAATGAAAAAAAATAACATATTTTTACATTATTCTCCCGGTACCACTTCCTGTCGACAGTCTTCTTCGTCATTTTCGTTCCTCCTAACATCCGATTGTTGGATCACGTGACTCGTCAAATGTGAAAAAAGTGTTTCCATTGCAGTTTTGCGAAATATACAAATTTCGATACGCTCGAAATACCACCTCAACCGAGCGCAAAAACTTTTTATCGAAAAATGAGAGTTTTTTCGAAATGTGGGTGTTTCCATTAAGCACATTTCTTTTCGCAACTCTTAATTTGCGCAATTTTATGGTCAATGGAAACGCAGCTAGAGTCAAGAGCGCATCCTTAATAGAATGCTTTCTTTCGAGTCGGGTGCTAGAGAGACAAGGCTTCACACCTTCCCAGTACCCTCCCCAGCCGTCAAGATCACATGCAATGGAACAGCCTAGCGAGTGTGGAAGTGCACACCGGATCCAGCTGCGCGCTTCATTTGAACCGTGGAAATTGTGCTGCTTTTACAGGAGTTCCGTCAACTGTGTCTACTTGGTCTTAACATATCACAATCCGTAGTTTCTATAATTATGTTAGTGTCAATGGAAAGTTCTACCTATTGGCAACGGTAGTGGTAGCCTTGTTAAACTTGTACAAAGTTTGCATTGAGCGAAGTTCAGAGATAAATTAATAACAAAAGTCTATCACAACTTATGACATGTATGCATTTATGATGAATATGCACAATAACCCCCACCTGCATTCTCCTACCCCCATCACTAATCAGTCCACACATCCACCACCACCTGCATTCTCCTACCCCCATCACTAATCACTTCACACCTCCACCCACTCCCATCTATCCTCCTTTGTGGTCTTTTGGCAGGTTAATCAGTAGACATGCTCACTTGAGTGACATCATAATTGTCCATCCAATTATCATTTGTCACCATCATTTGCAATGCAAATAGTGTATTCTTGCAGCTGATTGGCTAAGATTGATTCCAGGAGGTCAGCAGATCAGATAAAGGTCTTGTAGCAGAGAGTGGTTGTCACAGGGGAGCTGTGGATGTACAGTGTGTAGGTGTATGTTATCATAACAGTACTGTTACTTGGTCATTTTGTTATCTAGAAACTGAAGTAGAGTTTGAGAGGATTTTTTTGGCACAGCATAAGTAAAGTCTGAAATGGCAGAACCACTAATACCAGTGAAGAAGGAGATTAAAGAAGAAGACTTTGATGATTTCCTCTGTGAATATATTTTGGCCGGGAAAGTGGAAGATAAGACTGAACTGGAAAAAGACTGTCGGACTGAGACACAAATATCATCTACCTGCAGAGAAGAGGACTTCACCCAAGTGGAAATTACAGAGGAAAACTATTCGGATTCTGGAGAATATGGCCATGATGACTACACAGCTACAAGTAAGTTGTAAAACAAATCATATGTTTGTATCAATATAAGTTTAATAACAATTGGGTTTCACAAGCAGTTGTTTGGCATTGTTTATCCTCCAACATACTCCTACATACAATGTACTCCAACATTTGTACCGTAGTCCAATTTAAAATGTGATCCATCTTCTACAGAGCCTGTGTGTCTGGCCCAGATGAAGAGGGTATCAGTGGTGCTGGTGGACTGCTGCAGACCAAACTTTAAACAGGAACATGACTGTGGAGAATATGATGACCATGATGACTCCTCTTATACAAGTAAGATGCTCAAAAGGTTGAGTCAGGAAATAATGATGAATGGGTGTGATGAATGTGTATTCTTTCTGTTAGATGATATGGGAATAATTAAATGAAAATATGCTTTAATACTTAAATATGCTTTGTACCATCTATAACACTTTAATCTCTGCTCTTGATGTGTCTGTGTTGCCACTCACATATCATTTCTCTCCAAACACTTAACCCAGAGTCCACAATAAGTGACAAAACAAACATGTTCATCACTGTATGTACAGAAATTGAGACCATGTTGTAATTATGTTTTCATATTACAGGAGTTCAGACAACACCTACTGGAAAAAAGCCACATCAGTGTTCTCAGTGTGGAGAGGCATTTGGTAAAACATCTCTTCTGAGGGGACACGAGAGGATCCATACTGGAGTAAAGCCACATCAGAGTTCAGATTGTGGGAAAAGCTTCAGAAAGAAAGGAGACCTCACTGTCCATAAGAAAACAAATACTGGAGAAAAGCCATATCATTGCTCAGATTGTGGAAATATGTTTACTAGTGTGAGATCTCTCGATATGCACAAGAGGATCCATACTGGAGTAAAGCCATATCAGTGTTCTACATGTGGGAAAAGCTTCAGAAGGAAAGACCACCTCACTTTTCATAAGAAAACACATACTGGAGAAAAGCCATATCAGTGCTCAGATTGTGGAAATATGTTTGCTAGTGTGAGATCTCTCAATATACACGAGAGTATCCATACTGGAGAAAAGCCATATCAGTGCTCAGATTGTGGGAAGACTTTTAGGCAGGTACATAATCTCAAGACACACCAGATGATCCATACTGGAGAAAAGCCATATCACTGCACTACATGTGGGAAAAGCTTCAGAAGGACACACCAGCTCACTCTCCATCAGAGAACACATACTGGAGAAAAGCCATATCAGTGTTCAGATTGTGGGAAGAGTTTTACTCAGGCGACTGCTCTCAAGATACACCAGATGATCCATACTGGGGAAAAGCCACATCACTGCACTACGTGTGGGAAAAGCTTCAGAACAACAGGAGATCTCACTATCCATCAGAGAACACATACTGGAGTAAAGCCATTTCAGTGTTCAGATTGTGGAAAGAATTTTGCTCAGGCAGGTACTCTCAAGATACACCAGATGATCCATACTGGAGAAAAGCCATATCAGTGCACTACATGTGGGAAGAGATTCAAAACTAGTGGAGAGCTCACTGTCCATATGAGAACACATGGTGGAAAGCCATATCAGTGCTCAGACTGTGGAAAGACTTTTACTGATGTGAGTTATCTCAAGAAACACCAGATGAACCATACTGGAGTAAAGCCACATCAGTGCAATACATGTGAAAAGAGATTCAAAACCAGTAGAGACCTCACTGTCCATATGAGAACACATACTGGAGAAAAGCCATATCAGTGCTCAGATTGTAGGAAGACATTTTCTCAGGCTGGTCCTCTCAAGAGACACCAGATGATCCATACTGGGGAAAAGCCATATCAGTGTTCTTAGTGTGGGAAGTATTTTACTCAGGCTTCTCATCTCAAGAGACACCAGGTGATCCATACTGGGGAAAAGCCATATCAGTGTTCCATCTGACGGCAGAGTTTCAGGCGAAGCACACACCTCATCACTCATCAGAGGATTCATTCCAGAACAACATGATAATTTAATAAAAAAGAAAAGAAAGAAAAACGCACTGGTGTTCTGAGTGTGGAAACACATGAACTCAAAGGTGCAAACGCAGGACACAGTAGAGGACTCATAGTGAGGAAAGACCTGAAAGGCCTCTAGCCAAAACTCTTATACCTCAGAACATCTGTATGGCTGTATTGGTGTTGAAATGAAATGAAATGAGGTCTTTACAAGATTATTTTATCATAAATTGCTCACGTTAGTCATACTTCGGGTAGGCTTAGATTTTTTATTTCAAGAGTCATCAAATGATTAATACTGGGGAATAGTTTACTACATGTAGGAAGAGTTATGAGAGCCATTCAGATTTCAACTCTATTGAATTCTGTCAGTCGCCAGCCATAGATCATGAGCAAGAGCCAATACGAATATGGAACATTCTGGAGAAAGATGACAGCATTCATTCTGGGCAATAGCCACATCTGGAGAAAGATGACAGCATTCATTCTGGGCAATAGCCACATCAGGAGAAAGATGACAGCATTCATTCTGGGCAATAGCCACATCAGGAGAAAGATCACAGCATTCATTCTGGGCAATAGCCACACCAGGAGAGTTGCCAGGCTTGCTTGGAACTCACAGGCAGTGCAAGCACAAATTCAGAGAAAAGACAAACTGTGTTAATTATGAAAACATCTTTCAATTTGCTCATGTTTGTAATGTAATGTTGAATGGGAATGTCTAGGTGGTTAGTCTGCTCCTTTTATCCAATGAGATTAGTGCTGAAATTAAGAAATGTTTTTTGTAACACCAATAAAGGTTTTTAAATGAGTTGCTTTTATTTCTGCTAATATTTTTCTTACTATGTAGACATTAAAGGTTGTGTAAAAATGGTTATACCTACCCAACAGAGAGCTAGCTCACTGACAGATTATAGTATGCAAACATGAATAAATAGCATAAAGAAGACATATGTAAACAAGCACTTCCCTTGCCTTTTCCTACCTCATAACTTTCCAGTTTGCACCCCCCACCCCAACCAATCATCTCCTCCTCCATCACCTTCTTGTACCCCATCAGGTTTCAGTTCACACCTACACCCCACCCCAAACAAGCATATTATCATATCACCCTATTTTGTTAGGTTCCTCCAGGCCACCTGAGGACAATCAGATGTGTGAACAGTGCTCGTACATCTACATTTCTTCCTAGAACCATTCTCAATTACAGCTGATGCATTAGGTTTGACTCCAGATTCCCTTTAAACTCACATAAACAATGCGTATTTGTATTGTGGTGGCTTGAAAATAACCAGTTCCCAACAACTGAAACTGGGGGGGGGGGGGGGGGGGGCTGAGTTCCTTTGAGTTGTTCACTGTTAATGATCCTCAGGTGGCCATAGTTAAACTACCCAAGAGCACAGTAACCTCAACCGTTTTCCAATGGAAAGGATTGGAACAACCAACAACCAACTTCTTCCTAGATCTGTGGGGTGTCCTACGAAGCAAGTTAGACAAATCTAGGTTATCTAGACATATCGAGGCTGCACAAAGCCTCAACTCGGGTATTAAGTTAAGTGATCCTACGACGGCAGGTATGTGATAAATGTGTCAAACTAGGCTTTCAGCTCAGATCTGTGCGCGTTCTCGTGGTTGGGGTGATTTTGACCAATCGGGAAACGTGGAGACGCACAAGACAGCCTAGGTTTAAAAACGATTACTTCCGCATTTATGAGCGGTAGCGAAATCTAGGGTGGTCTTTTTTAGTGTCTAACCTATAACATCAAAAAGTCGATGGTCATCAGATATTGTATGGCATGCATGTCCACAGTAGTGACATATTTGCACGCACAACATACTTAAAAGCGCCTTCGAGATTCAAAATGTTTGCAGAGGCGGGGCCGAACCTGTTCAAAGTATGACAGATTAGCACACGTGAGATAACTCCGTTGTTCAAGATAATGGATTGGTTAGAATTGGTCAGAGGGCGGTGATATTTCACGATTTGAGCTATAACTAAGCACATAACCCGCTCCCGAGCAGGTTTGGTTGCGAGCATAAGATACCATGGTGATACAGCGACGCTAAAACAAATCCACTTTCGTATGACAGCATACCCTGGTTTTGAGCGCAACATACCTCGCTAAGCCACTAATCGAGCTTCGTAGGACACCCCACTGGCCAAGGGAACCAAGGATCCAATGGTCCCTTACCCTTTTTCCACAGACAGAGAACTTGTTCCCCTCCTTTTCACAAACCAGCATTTGAACCGGTTGGAGCATTTCGATCAATCGAACAAAAAATAGGTCAGAATGTGGCATTTTGGTTCAGAGCTTGAACCAGAAAATAGTTGTTTTTTTTCTGCAAACTGCAGTGGGTGTGTCACTTCACCGTTCAGAGGGGAGCAGGCGTTTCCCTCCTTATCATCTGTGTCATGAGTAGACAAAACTATTAAACTAGCACAGGCCTTTTCCATCGACAGAGTGTTGTGTGTCTCGTTTGTTTCCTGGGGAGCCAGGTGTGTTTGCACCTGCTTCTATTCTGAATGTAATTAGTGTCACATCCTTCTTTATTGCGACGTGCTGATTCACTAGGTGCAACACCCAACTGATTTAACAGGGTCCGTGTAGACAGTCTAGATCTCATTCACACACGTAGTCACTGTTAGAGCTAACACAAGACGGATGAATGACAAATGAACTCTATATAAATCATATCAAAAATATAATTAAATAAAGACCTGGGCCCGTATTCACAAAGCATTTTATCTTATCACTAAGAGTACTCTTTTTTAGCTATTTTAGCTAGGAGTTTTCCCTTAAAAGTTATTCACAAAGCCTTTCAGACCTACTTTTAGTAAGGAGAAACGCCCACTCCTAAACTAAAAGTGAGTCTTCGTTGGTTGACATCATTACTCATGCACAAGCTTGATTAAAGTGACCACCTTGATTGGCTGATGATTATAATGCGGGAATGATGGCAAAAACCTCCCCTACGCTGATGAGTTGAGTGACAGGTGTCAGGTCTTTCTGTTAAGGATGGGAGATGATAATAAATTAATAAAGAGTTGGCTAAAGCAAATAGCCTAGGCATAATGAAACACTACGGACTGGAGCTACGGACTGCAGAAACAATTTAATTTAATTTAGGCACAACGAGACGTTACATTTAGTTTACATGCAGTGGTGGTTTTGGTTGTCGGTGGCACTATTGCATTTGCAATGCGCAAAAGAACCGCACTCACTTCATGATCTTTTTATTCTTTATTGTAGCACCATGCCTAAAAACACACACTGAGGACGGCTTGACGCCGAAACACGTTTGTTTTTTTAGGCATGGTGCTACAATAACGAATAAAAAGATAATGATAGTGAGTGCGGTTCTTTTGCACATTGGAATACGATATTTAACTCGCACCCGAAGAAGTAAGGAGATATCTTTGAGAGTTTGAGCACGTGTCTCTCTGCAAACTACTGCATTTGCATCCTTAGTTGCAACGCACAATTATTCCCTTGCATGTCAGCTCCTGTAACCGCACATTAATTTCAAAACATTGCGACGTGAAATGCCACTAAAAGCGGTTTGTGAATAGGTCTTAGTGAGTTAGGAGTCCTCTTGGGTTCTCTTAAGCTGTCCTAGACTTAGGAGCTACTTTTAGGCTTAAAATGCCTTGTGAATAACTTTTAGTGAAAAAAACTTTTAGTTTAGGGGTCCTAAAGTTAGGAGTGACACGCCCATTATTTTTAGGAGTTTCTCCTAAATTCGCCAGTTAAGAGCTACTTTTATAGCCCTAAAATTCTTTGTGAATACGGGCCATGATTGATAAACCCTCTCCAGTGTAGGTAGGTGTGTGATGTGGCCAAAGGTGTTGGGACAGGAGGCTCTCTAGGAAGTGTTGTGCCCACAAAACATTGCTGAAGAAGACAGAAACACTGTTATTGTGTTGCACCATTGGGGAATGGCAGATGAAAATGCCCTGGATTGACATGTGTGTATGTGCAGATGTGTCAGGTACTGTTCATTGCAGGAATATAGAGATTGGGGGCTGGTGAGACGTATTGAGTATTCACGTCCACAGCAAATCTGTCAGGTCACAAAGACCCCTAACAATGGCGTATGGGCAGGAGACATTTCCTGTGTTATTTCACATGTGAGAGAGTGGGTTGTGTTGTCCTCTGACGGGTATTATTGTCTTAGTGTCTGTGTGCTGCTTTGGGCTCGTAAAGGAAGTCACAATGGGATTCACTCATGGGAATGTAGCATGCTAATTCACTAGTCAGTCAATGGCTATGAGTGTCCTGGTCAACTGAGCTTGATTCAGGTATATGTCGGGGTGTGGGGGGATTTCCTATGATCCGTCATCTCTAAATGTTGGCTCACTCAGAAACTCTAGTTGAAACCCTCTCATAAAAGATGCCAAAATAGCAGATACATTCTCACATAAAATAACAAAATATCTCAAACACTGTCTTATACAAGACAGCAGCATAAAATTGACACATTCTTATACAAGACAGTAATATTGCAAAGAAACCCTCTTATGGAGTCAGGAGCCAACCTCCATGACCTCTCAGTTCACTCATCCAGAAAGTATCCAAAACTACATAGGAATTGACCATCCAACATCTTAGTATTGACATGACTTCGCTGCAAGGATCTTCTGATGTACCAGGAAATTATAGACGACTTAATGACATTCAATAGATAAAGACATTCTACCCAAGGACTACCAATCATGGATCTTCTGATATGCCTTGAGATTACTCACTTCAGTAAAAGTCTTCAGTTCAGTCACAATCTGAACAGTAATGAGACTTATACTGAGTAAACATTCTGCTATCTCTTCACTTGAGATTTACAAATGAAAGTCTTTCCACACTCTGAACACTGCTCACCTCAGAAAAATACTTTCCACAAACAAAAAACTCATATGGCATTTCTCTAGTATGTGTTCTCTGATGGAGAGTAAGATCTCTTCTGGTTTTGAAACTCTTATCACATGTAGCACACGGATATGGCTTTTCTCCAGTATGGATCATCTGATGTGTTTTGAGATGACTTGTCTGTGCAAAAGTCTGCCCACAATCTGAACACTGATATGGCTTTTGCCCAGTATGGACCATCATATGTTTCTTGAGATTACCTGCCTGAGCAAAAGTCTTTCCACAATCTGAACAATGATATGGCTTCTCCCCAGTATGGATCCTCTGGTGTGTCTTCAGTTGATCTGCCCGAGTAAAAGTATTTCCACAATCTGAGCACTGATATTGCTTTTCTCCGGTATGGATCATCTGATGTATCTTGAGATGACCTGCCTGAGTAAAACTCTTTCCACAATCTGAGCACTGATATGGCTTTTCTCCAGTATGTGCCATCTGATGAAGAGTAAGCTTTCTATTGGTTATGAAACCCTTCCCACATGTAGAACAATGATATGGCTTTTCCCCAGTATGGATCATCAGATGTTTCCTAAAGCCTACCTTACATTGACAGACTTTGCAAAGATTTGGAAAAGATTTTTTAAAGACTACAGTCTCAGACCCTCTCACATCTAAAGACAATTCATTGAGTTTTTAGTCACAGTCTAGTCACAGGCCAGTCTCAGATTAGGATTTTGCAAAGACTGTGGGTCACTATTTACAAGACTGCTGCTAGATTCCTTCAAATTATTTCCATCGTGCAATAGGCTACACGTCATCATTAACAGGAAATCACATGATAGCCTACTCATATCAAAGTATTTTTTTCGCGTTTCTGCAGCATTGTTTGATGTGTGACATCACTAACAGATATAGAGTTGTTCTGTCTCGTAGAATAGCCGACTAATAAATGATAAGAAATGAAATAACAAATAATCATATAGGCTACAGCTGTCGCCTATTTTGCCCCTTCCTGTTTTCGTGTTCGCGAGAGGTTACTATTGGTTTTTAATGTTCACGTCACTATTTGCATGAGCCACGACTGAAAAGACTTCCGATAATATCAAACATGTTTGATATTGTCGTAACGGCAAAACTAGAGAAAGACTGCCTCCGACGGACTTAAAACCGCTAAGATTGGCACCTTACACTAAACGATTTAGATGACGGGAGCGCGCTGCGATTCTAGCACAACTCTCAAGATTTCCGCCCGATTTTGGAAATTTAGTCGCCGACTGTTAAAACAGGCCAAAATCGTGCAATGTAAGCCAGCCTTAAGATGACCTGCCTCAACAAAGTTCTTGCCACAATCTGAACAATGATATGGCTTTTCTCCAGTGTGGATCCTCTGGTGTTTCTTCAGATTACTCACCTCAGAAAAATACTTTCCACAAACAAAAAACTCATATGGCTTTTCTCTAGTATGTGTTCTCTGATGGAGAGTAAGATCTCTGCTGGTTTTGAAACTCGTGTCACATGTAGCACACCGATATGGCTTTTCTCCAGTATGGATCCTCTCATGTGTCCTGAGCTCAGCCTTTGTAATGAAAGCCTTTCCACAATCTGAACACTGATGGGGCGTTTTTCCAGTATGAATCCTCTCATGTATCCTGAGCTCAGCCTTTGTAATGAAAGCTTTTCCACAGTGTGAACACGAATGTGGCTTTTCTCCTTTGTGACGTTGTTGATGAGTGTGGAGAGCCCGAGGAGTAGCAAAGGTCTTGAAGCACTGAGAACATTCATGTTGATCTCCAATGGGGCCACATGGCTGCAGTGATTTCTGTTGCTGTAATAATGTCTTCCTGCACTGGAAACCATTGGGACATCCATCTGTCTTTTGATTTTCCTCAGCATCGTCTCTTTCATTGGACTGGATCTTCTGAAGAACTCCTAAAATGTTTGAGGAGGAAAATAACATTAAATTATATCAGCCCTCTTCACTTCAGTTTTGTGCTTTTAAGTTTTAGGATTGACAATTTGTTAGAATAAATGTACATGAAAACAGGAACACACACATACATTAGAGAATTAAAGACAGCATTATGAGACTTTTTACTTGTCATCAACAGCCATCTACAAGCTTAAAGGGATATTCCGCCATTTTTTGAAATACGCTCATTTCCCACCTCCCCTCAAGCAAAACTTGCAAACGACTGGCACTACTACTGCTTGTTGTCTATGAGGACTATTTTCAGATGCTGCGTACAATATCACTGCGCCTATGGTACGTTTGCAAGTTGCCTTGATTATTACGCCAGATGAGAGTGTAGTTCCATGTCAAATCAGCTTAGAAAAACGGCATGTTTCATTTTCAGTTGGTCTTATTGCACTTTCTAACTTGAGAGGAGACACGTTTTAAATGGGAAAATTACCAGAAATCTTAGTCAATTTTAAACATGAAGCTAGCAGGCGAGAAGCTAATGGTCTAATCCGATTCAATGATCTATGCCAGGCTGAAGCTAAAAGTTGTATCGCCAGACTCACAGAATGGCTGGATGAACGGGAACAAGGTAAATATCGATTGTTTTGCTCAAGGGGAGATGGGAAATGAGCGTATTTCCAAAAATGGCGGAATATCCATTTAAGCCCTTCACTGACAATGCAAAATTCAATGCCCAAATAACACATCATTGTGGATTTTGCTTTTCCTAACTTCAAGACCTTCTAAAGAGTCCAGTCAGCTACTTACTTGTAGGAGAAGATCCGTCGTGGCCATGTACTCTGAGATCAGATTCTTCTTCCACTTTCATTTCCATTGGTGACTCTTTGATTGGTGATGTATATGTATCCATCTTACAGCCATGGCCCAGTCCAGGACTTTCCTCCATGTCTGTGTTGAGCAAAAACTCTTGAAGGAAATCATCAAATTCTTCTTCTTTAATCTTCATCTTCACTGGCATTAAGTCTTGTGATGGTTCAGTAAGTCTTGACATCTCAGACAGACTGCAGTTATTTGGAAACTAAATCCAGTCAACCTTTCCCTCCAACAACAATCAGAGCACGCGTGTACCTCTGTGAAAAGAATGAGTTCAGTCATCTGACCCAACTCCTTTATGTTTCTCAAACCTATTTCTGTTCAACCAATCAAGCAGCTGTATTCAAACATGGACCAATCAGCAGCAGAGGCTTTTTGTAATTCAAAACAACAGACTGGCAAAGGAATCTGGGAAGGAGATCCATGTACATGAGTGTTTTGCATACCTGCAGAATCTCCACAAAGGAGGTGTGAACTGAAAGGCAATTGGACAGCAGAGTAAATGGGGGTGGGAAAGAGGTGTGAACTGAAAGGTGATTGGACAACAGAGTAAATGAGGGGAAAGGAGGTGAAGTGATAGGGTATGTAGGGAGGGCATCAAAATGTACACAAATGTTCAAATAAATCATTTGTGAGTGATTTATTATATGAGAAATAACACGTGCAGGATTGTTTATAAGAAAAGCAATGTTTGAATGACACAACTATTATTTAATATATTTACATGTATCAATTTGGCAGACTAGTTTATCCAAAGCTGTTTACAGCAAGATGATAACATCTAAGCAACAGAGCTGCCTCCATTTCATGCAAAAGCTATTCTACTGAGACATAATCCATTCTACTAAGAAACCCTGTTACACAAGTGAAGCAGAGTTCTTCCACAATAGGACAGTGTGATCCCAAAACAGGCCTCCTTAGATGACTGAACCCAATGCTATGACTGGAGTACACAGCATATCACAATACTATAGCCATCCCCCATCCCCACCTTGCTGCATGTTGAGCTATGGCCTAAGAGGACCATCAAAATTGACAATAGTGGCCATACATCTAAAGTACCTTTAATTACAAGCATTTACCCAGGTCATTGTAAGTGCCATTCACACATGCCACATATTGTGTTTTTCAGCACAGTCTAGGCTACCCGGAACTGCCACAATTATATATTTTGATACTTGCATTCATTTGATTTTGATATCAAATAGTTAAAAATACCAAAAGCATACTATAGAAATTGTTATATTTTGACTTGCATCTCACAACAGCAAGCTGACGGCTATACATGACCTTCATGTATGTGTGGGCCTGACTGTCTTACATCTGGCAATATAAGAACGGCAATATAAGAACATGGTGGAGGGACACTTTGGGGCTGAGCAATTCACAGAAGTGTGTGGTGTGTGCCTTACGGAAATAAATCACAATTTTTTAATCACCAACTTTTTACTACATCATTATGAACAAAGTAATGGCAAAAAGTGTTCATTTGTCAAACAAATGTGGATGCAATATGAGTCTTGAATTGGATACCATGCAGAAATGTCCTAGGATCTCAAAACTGGGTTGTGAACGTGCCTTGCCATAGAGAAACACATGTTAACCCTCTAACCGCCCGGGTTTTTTTGGATTTTTGCATAAAAAATTCAAAAGGCCATGGCTTGAAAGTGGTCAGAGATAAAGTCCTACTGTAAATGTGAAAATCATTGAGTATGAACTAAAGTTTATAAAGGGAGTACCTACATTTACTCATCTAATTTGCATATTATGACGTCACAGGATGGCAATAGCGTCAAATTATGCACATTTCAGTAAATACTGATTGTTGAACACATTTGAGCAGTTTTACTTTGATTTTTGTAATTTCTCCGACATAACAAACAAACAGGACCACAGCCACATGTAAACCAACAATAGTAAACTATTAGTATTACCACAATCCCTATGTTACTATATAATAAAGTAGCCTGGTCAAATCAGTTCCTATCGCGGATGACTTTGTAGTTCTTCAGAGCCCTATTTTTACTAGACCTGCTGTCTGTACCATGTCAATTACAGACACTATCATCATGATTATCACTGGCACCAAGCACACCATGCTTATTTGAACCCTTTGGTCAACATTGCTGCAGGTAAACATTGACGTACACACGCAAAGACCCACCTCCATTCACAGACGCATCTTGACTGTCACTGCCAATGAACGACCGATCATAATCTCCAAAAGGCAGATATTCTCCTTCAGAATCAGAGTAGGTGAATGGCAGACTCAAGACTTCATAACACACGACTTTGTTTTTTAACATTTGCCGTTTTTCTGCTTCAATTTGTGCATAGCGATCGCGCATTTCACTTCCGCATTATAAACAGGAAATGCGTCTCTTTTTTTTGTTTCTCGCGAGTAATACAGGCACTTCCTGAAAACTTTTTTACTCGAATTTGGGCTTGAATCGAAGCTCTGGATGTCTGCCAACTAGTGGTGGAGAGTACAAAGGCGATTTGTCACCCTACTCGGATCTACCGTCTGTTTTAATCAGTGATGTTGCTTGTCGCCGTACGGCGCCTTGGGCGGTTAGAGGGTTAATATGTGTATAATCCAAGCTATGCGGCAAAACACACAAAAGCATGGGCTAAGTCGAGCTAAATTAAGTTATTATTTTGAAGTAACTTTGCCTGTTGTATAACCTAGAGGATTGCACTTGGTATCAATTGGTAGCTCTGTGTCTCCTCTTTTATCTGGCATGCATGACTTACCTATCAGATCACGGGTTCAAGAAAAAATTAAACGAGAGTAATGGGTGTGCAATGGTAGGCTGAGCTATTATATGACCTTATTGCTTTTCTGTCACTTTGTCTGCTTTTCTAACACAGAAGGATCGATGTATTTGGTATCAATATATAGCTCTGTGGCTCCTCTCTCATTTGACATGTGCGGCATAATTATGTGATCACGGGGTTCACAAGTAATTCAAATGAGAGTAATGGGTGTGTGGGTGAGCAGTATAGACTGTAAATATGGTAGAATTTAATTCAATTTTATATATTTTTAATTTTCATACTTGATCGTACAGAGAAGTCACTAGTCTCGTTGGAAAGCCCCATTTCTGCTCTTTTGTGCATTAAAGGTCTCATCTTGCTGCAACTAATAATCGCGGTGCAAAGTAATAAAGAAGAATGGGTGTCTTTTTTTACACACTTTGCATCAATCTGGCTCTAAGTATTCAAACATGCAATATGTAAACTTCAATAATATAGTGCCACCTATAGGTGCAATACCTCAGATTTTGGGGGCTGAGTGGTGAGGGTTCTCCACACTTGAATAATATAGTGCCACCTACAGGTGCAGTACCTCAGATTTGGGTGGCTGAGTGGTGAGGGTTCTCCACACTTGAATATTATAGTGCCACCTACAGGTGCAGTACCTCAGATTTGGGGGACTGAGTGGTGAGGGTTCTCCACACTTGAATAATATAGTGCCACCTACAGGTGCAGTACTTACAGATTTGGGTGGCTGAGTGGTGAGGGTTCTCCACACTTGAATAATATAGTGCCACCTACAGGTGCAGTACCTCAGATTTGGGTGGCTGAGTGGTGAGGGTTCTCCACACTTGAATATGATAGTGCCACCTACAGGTGCAGTACCTCAGATTTGGGGGGCTGAGTGGTGAGGGTTCTCCACACTTGAATATTATTGGACCAAAATGCCATGGCATGTTTCAACCTGTAGAGGGCGCAGAGAGCTATATCTGTTATAGCTATATATATATATATATATATATATATATATATAGCTATACTGTGGGAGTCTTTGTGTGTGTGTGTGGGTGGGGGGTGGGGCTGTGGTGATATATAGGAGATACTTTGCTATGTGTTGGATGTTTACATGTGCTGGGGGGTATTTATCTATTTATTAGCGGGATGTGCAATATCTAGAGGAATGTGCAATAAGTTGATGGGGCAGGTGTGCAATAACAGACAAACAGGAGGTTGGGTGTGTGGAGGGGAAGGGTGTGTGTGGGGGGGGGTGAGTGTGTGTGTTGGGGGGAGGGCTGTGTGAGGATATATGGGAGACATACTGTGTTATGTGTCGGATGTTCATATAGACAATAAAGATTAATCAAATCATATCAGTGTAATATGTATGGGGATAATTCCTATACATGAGAGAACACCTCCCAGAGAAGAGCCATTTCACTGCACACTGAGTGTGGAAAGACTTTTAGTCTGTTGCAACATCTCAAAACACACCAGATGATTCATACTGGTGAAAGAGCCCTCTATGTGTACTACATGTGGGAAGTCCTTCCATCAAAAAGGTGCTCTCAAGATACACCAGGTGATCCATATTGAAGAAAGGGCTCATCAGTGTTCTCTTCACTGAAGTATACTCTGGGGCCAGTTGTTCAAAAAATGATCCAGACTTGGAAATCCCATGTTTTGCTATCCAGGATCAGGTAATCCGGCTTACTTTTCAGTCGTTTTTTCAAAGCAACATGGGATTGGATCACCTTGATCCTGAGGGGTATTTCACAAAACCTAGATAAGGGATTAAGCCGGGATTTTTTGGTTATCCTGGATGAACTTACCCTGGACTCGGTTTCACAAAAGAGATGCTACATAAGTTGCCATGGGAATTTATTCTCTGAAGCTAGCCTGCTCCTGACCAGGCTAACAGCCAAGATAAGTTAATTCTAATGGTAATTATGTCGTGCCGAGGGGCTAATTTCCCCCACAATAATTGAACCAGATCCACCAATACACAGGCAACACACCACTAGATTTTATAAAGTTTATTTTAGTCAGTAAACATCAATACAGGACTGTAACAAGGCAGGCAGATGTAATAGGGCTTCACCAGCCAGTCGCCACCCCCCCCACTGACAGCTTAAGGCCTCAGAATCAAAACCTGCCCAGTGTATAATTTCATGCAGACCCACAGCATAATAAATAACCACACAGCATCAAAATGTTTCCTCATAAGTTAAACACATCAAAACCCACATCAACTCGTCAAGCCCAGGATATCATAGTGAATTCACTCCACATCAAAAAGGGGCAGGAAATGCTATTAGCCTAAGGTCAACAGGTGGCAGCAAATCAGTTCTGGATATCCCAGCCCGGCCCTGAACAGTCCAACACAATAAAAGTCCGTACTGGTCGGCGGCCCCTGCCGACCAGTAAATAAAAGTCCAAATATAGCGCACAAGGGAAGACACCAACCCACTATCCAATCGCCTGCTGGTATCGGCAGTCCGGGGGAACTAGATCCGTGACGTCGCGTTAATCCTGTGGAGTTGTGCAGTTCGGAACGCCGCGAACACGCCCTCGGTGCTGCAGCAGCGCAGTGGCTGTTAGGTCCGCCTCCACTGGAAGAATAACAACAAGCAGCTCAGTACGTGACTATATGGAATAGATCACGCAGACATTGACTAGCAAAGAGTTAACAGGCTGGAACTAGAACTTCCCTCTCCAAGAAGAGTTGAGAGCGTAGCAAAAGCAGATCATCCGACGTTCGTCTCCACACTCCACTTCCTGGTTGTAGTTCTCGTCCGATGCAGGTCTCCCAGCTGGCGTTGGCAGCTCGCTGAAAACACAGAACAATCAGAGCACTGTTCGCCACAATCACAGCAGCTATAGTATCGACACCCGTCGGGATGGAGCTTTCAGACGTCCCTTAATAAAACACTTAGCTTGCGTTGTACTGGATCATCCCTCGGCGTCAGTCGCTCCGCCACCGTCCCGGGCCGCTTCCGTGTTGTGATCTTCCCCCTTCTCCAGGACTCTCCGGTCTTTCCCCGAATCTCCCGACTGTCTGTCAATCCCTCCTTTTATAGGCTACAGAAAAACACCCAATCCCCACCCTGCGTTCGTTCTGGCCTCAATTAGTTCATTTGGAGTCAATTGCCAGTCAATCAGCTGCGAGTCTCTCTTGCAGCCACCGTAATGACATTCGTCATGAATCCCATTTACAGTCCACAACACATACACAGCCTATACAGACAGGTGAGGGCAAGCAGATGTACACATACAAGCATACACATATTTATATACATCCAGATATACATACTTATACACATATCTATATACAGGGCACTTGACACTCCTCCCATTTTTATAAATGGTCGTCCCGACCATCATGCAAATGCCGTAACCTCAAAAGAGGCACCCCCAAGTTAGCTCTTGACAATTACATTATCTGATTGGTTCAGCTAGCTGTCATTCAAATTAGACCTGCATGCGATTTTTGAAAGAGCTGTATTCCATTTATATACTATTTGCTACGTGCATTTACTCGCAAAACACAACAGAATGTCTGCCCAATACCATTTAGATATCATTTAAATTATGGTGGCCTTATAATTAATTACAAAATCGTTGTTTGCATCTTTTTTTGACTGACGTTTGATGAATAGCCTACTGTAGTAGTTGATTGGAAGTGGAGGGGACATATTTAAGTTAAGCACTTTAATTTCAGTCAATGATTTTAAAGCATATGTGTCAGAGATCCTCAGCTACAACTGTAGTTGTATATAGTCTGGTCTATTGTTCTTGTCTCTTGTTTTTCTTCTGTTTGTGGCTTTCTATATTGCTTGTTGTATGGTGTCTTGATTGTTACATGTGATATTTTTGTTTGCTGTTCTATTTAATTGTTGTCCTTATGTTGTGCTGTGCTTTGCTATGTTTAATGTGGTGTGGCTTGTGCAGAGCTGTTTTGTTGTTGTGTAATGTGGTGTGATCTGTGTGTTGCTTTGTATGTTCTTTGTTTGTACTAACTGGTGTTTATTGTTGTCTATGTGTGCATGGTTGGTCCACTGTAGGTGAGGTGAGGTCTCTCTATATTTTAGGTGTTTTAAGTGTTGCCTTTCTTGGCCAGGGACCATTTGAAAAAGAGACTATATGTCTCAATATGACCCCCCTGGTTAAATAAAGGATAAATAAAAATAAATAAAATTTCGAAGGTGTTTTCAACTAATTTGGTTTAAAGACAGAATAAAGATATATATAGTCATACGTCGTGCATCTTTGCGGAGGCAAGCGCTTTCTTAATGACGTTGCGTGCCAAGACAAGGAAGCTCTCACACGTGGGTGCATACGTAAATTTGCATTCAGTTTGTCTGCCACACCTACTCCCGCTATGTAACAGAAATAATCATGATTCCCCATCTAAAAGAGTAAAACTTTACCTCGTTGTTGTCTATATCAAACGCGGTTGTTAACTTTGTGTGCAAGACGCTATTTTTGCGTCTTTTTTTATTCCAACCGTGAGTTATTTGGGGGAGAAACGAGAACGCGCACACATCCCGAATAACTTACACCTGGCTTGACATAGACGCTCCTGTTCATCCTGGATTGGCGTTAGTGAAACGAGTTTAGCAAGGATGACTAGAGAACGCTATGTCAAACCTGGCTTTATCGATTATCTTGGATGTCTTAATTCTGCTTTTGTGAAATACCCCTCAGATACACAGTTTTCAGGATTACCACACGAAACATAAACATGAACCTCCATTTACATTTTATTTTATGACCCCACATCTGAGCCACAAGAAAGAAAAAAGAAATATACATTAACAAATGCATTGCAGATACTGTATATTGAAAAAAAATGTCAATAGTTAACAAAATAATGTTCATTGTTCTTCATCTGAGAAGGAGAGAACCACATTTTCAAGCCCAAGAGTTTATTAATTATTTTTGACAGTAGTGCATTTTCACGTAGAACGTTTTCTGGACAAACACCAAATCTTGCAATAACCCTGGCAGGCTTCCATACTCCCTCGTCAGGGAAAATTTTAGAAAATGAGAAAATATTAAAAACCTATGGAGCTGCATCGAAGTTTGGGAGTGAAAAGGGCTTACACTTACTAAATACTTTAACAATAAATAAGCACAACATGCATAAGGCTTGTGTATGAATTATCTGTGTATTCATGGGTTTTTTTGTTTGTTTTGCTCTTTCTAGTTTATGAGTAACCCAAATGTAGTCATAGTCAAGCTGCCTGTGGCTGGCTGTCAGCATCAATCAGATACAGTATACATCACAGAAACATGTTTTCTGGAACTGAAAGAAACTTGTTGAAAAATTAATAATATGGGCTCTTTAATATGTCTACCCTAGTCCATATATCCATATGGCTTCATACGTGACCAGACAATACATACAACATATACTGACATTCATAAAATGTCTTCTCCAGTCTGTATGGCTCATATGTCCACATGTTTGAGTGTGACTGCTCCTCCTCTGTCTGCTGAGTCCATGCTGCATGCTGTCAATCATCTCTGGCTGATCAGGACATGCCTCACCATTCACCATTTATTTTACTGTTGTCAGAAAGAGACTGTTTCCTGTGTGCTGCTCGTTCGTGTGTGTGTGTGTGTCTCTATGTGTGTTAGAAAGAGGCTGTTCCCTGTATTCTGCTGGTGTGTGTGTGTGTGTGTGTGTGTGTGTGTGTGTGTTTGTGTGTGTGTGTGTGTGTGTGTGTGTGTGTGTGTGCGTTCACAAAGAATACCACCTGGAGGATAAAAGAGGAGAGATGATCATCAATCAGCATCCATGACAACCGTTTCCTAGTAAGCCAGGCTGTATGCGAGACAGAGGTGACATCACTAACAGCAAGAGTCATAATAAAGACATTCACACATTAGACACACTGCAGCAGAAACCGTGAGGGTGGAGTCAAAAGTCCAACACCATTGGTCTAATCACAAGCACTTAGAGAGTGGCGTCAGACTCGGCCAATAGGAATGTGAGGGTGGAGTAAAAAGTCCTACCCTAATCCAGACTTCTCAAGAGCAAATTTGAATTGTGTCTGCAAGATACTCTGGTAATGAGCAATGATGCACGTAACTTTTACCCCACAGGCATCACAGGTGACCAATCAAATCGGTGTATCTGATATAGACAGGCCAGAGGTGAGATAAAGTGATGACGACTGTGCTACAACGTTCAAGGTCAGTAAACATTGCTTGTAATGTTATCCAACTGCATCGAAGTCCAGAATCAGTCAGAGTAAACATTGGTCGTAGTGTTATCCGCTCCTCGAGTTGGGCCACTGTCATTATTCGTGACTAGACCCTTAATCTAATCTACCCTTAATCTAAACTAATCAGACTAAAAAATCCTACACCACTGGTCTAATCACTAACACTTAAAGGCTAGTGTCCGACTCAGCCAGTAAGAATGTTCTGAAGACCTGTGGCTGGAGGCTGGAGGCTGGAGTTAAAAAGTGCAACACCACTGATCTACTCAAAAGAATTCTTGGCCCACAGTTTGACGGTGATGTGTCACCGGAGAATATGGCCGGGCATGCTCAGTGTTGCACCAGAGAATTGCCAGCGGGTGTGATTAACGCACTAAGGTTGGATCCAATTAATGAAAGGGTTGGTTAAAGCTGACCAATAGCAGTTTTGAACACCCTTAAATGGAATACGATGAGATTACAGTAGCATTTGAAATTGTATTATTCTGCATCTGAATTAGCCAGACAGGCCAACCCGAACTTGGACACGTTAGCAAAAATTGAAGTTGGAAAGTTTGTCTGTTCCATTGACAAGCCTCTATGGATACTTGAGAATCGTGCAGACCAATCAAAGTGTCTGTGTGGCATTCAGGTGGGCTTATACAGCGACAAACAGATGAGCAATCCCTATTTATTCATGTGACCTGAGCATGCTTTTTTTGTTTTTTTTTAAAGATATTTTTTGGGGCTTTTATGCCTTTAATCAGACTTGACAGTGTAGGGTGACAGGAAACGAGTGGGAGAAAGAGTAGGGTGGGATCCGGAAAGGACCATGGGGCGGGAATCGAACCCGGGTCGCTGGCGTGCGGTGCAGGTGCCCAGCCAGTCACGCCACGTCTGGGGCCGACCTGAGGATGCTTAGGTTGATTTCGTTTACGGCAAAAATGTTTATGTCACTATCGTGTCGCTTGTACAAGATACCGACAGCACGCAAACTTTAGGAGGCAAAATAAGAGGTAAAGAGAGGAAAAGAAAGAAAGAAAAAAGAAAGATGATCAGAAAAAGAATGGATTGAACAGAGACAGAGAAGGTGGGCAAGGAAAAGGAAGAACACAAGAGAGACAGGGAGAGAGAGATGAATGGATGAGTAAAAGCAGAGGAACATAGAGGAAAAAGACAAAGAGAAGGGACAAAAAATAAAAGACAGGTATGTTGGGTGTTGTGTTCTAAAGACCTGAGTGACATGTTTAGATATTTACTCACTTTAGTTTCTCCAGTTTATAGTGTGGGTCCTCCACTAGATCATAGAGCTGCTTTACAGCTGATTCACTCAGGTCATTGCCCTGTAGATCCAGGTCTGTCAGACTTGAGTTTGAGGTCAGAGAAGTTGTCAGATAGGAACAGCTTTCCTCTGTCAGACCACAGCCAATCAAGCTGAAACAGAATGATTGGAATGGTTAGAATATTAATCATAACCCCCCCCCCCCCTTACACACACACACCCTCTCAACTCTTTTCCTTACACACATCCATTCTTTTTATATATATTTGTTGGCCTTTTTGCCTTTTTATATGATAGTGAAGAGGTAGACAAGAAGCAAGTGGGAGAGAGAGAGAGGGGGGGTGGTGATATGACCGCAGGTCGGATTTGAACCTGGGTCCCCGTGGGCACTCGGACCCATATATGTTACGAGCACTGTAGCCTGTTGCGTCACAGCATGCACCACACACACATCCATTCTAAGAACCCCCACCACCCATCCCACAGATACACGCACTAAATAGTGCCAAAACCCCATTTTCCACATTCATTCACCTAAACACCGTATGGTGTTCCAACTGCTCGGAAACACGCTACTTCCTGGAAAGACTGATTCAAAATGCTGCTCAAATGTGACCCTGTAAAGCGGAACCAGTCGTTTCGGTAAAATTTAATAAATTAAGTTATTGTGTTCACGGGAACGGCCATAAACTAAGCTTTCCAACGATATGTATATCGAGGGTATTACACAAACTATCGCTACGATAACCGCAACCAAAGTTGACATGGTTCTCCTGTCACGATATGCCAGAAGAGGAGAAATCACCTTTTTAAGCGGCGCGTGCACAATGGGAATGACCGCAAATGTGTTGAATCTTCGCCGGGTTTAACAGTCAAAACGTATGTTTTTCTGTGAAATGAGTTCACGATATGAAACTGTAGACTGTATACAGTCAAACTATGCGAAAACGTGAAATTCAACATTTTAACCCGAACGTTTGTTATTGTTGATTTTCTCAAAATAACGTTGTGCGCAAAACGACTGATTTCGCTTTAAATGGTCACAAATGTCTCCTTCCACGATGGGAGACTTCGCCAAGGGGGGCTGAGGATGCTGTGGCCATGCCCCCTTGCCTCCTTCCTGTAAAACCTGGAAATGCACAGTAACTTTACCAGACTCTTCTCTACTGACTTCACAGTAACTTTACCAGACTCTTCTCTGTTGACTTCACGGTAACTTTACCAGACTCTTCTCTATTGACTTCACAGTAACTTTACCAGACCCTTCACTGACTTCACGGTAACTTTACCAGACTCTTCTTCTCTATTGACTTCACGGTAACTTTACCAGACTCTTCTTCACTGACTTCACAGTAACTTTACCAGACTCTTCTCTATTGACTTCACGGTAACTTTACCAGACTCTTCTCTGTTGACTTCACGGTAACTTTACCAGACTCTTCTCTATTGACTTCACAGAAACTTTACCAGACTCTTCTCTATTGACTTCACAGAAACTTTACCAGACTCTTCTTCACTGACTTCACGGTAACTTTACCAGACTCTTCTTCTCTACTGACTTCACAGTAACTTTACCAGACTCTTCTCTATTGACTTCACGGTAACTTTACCAGACTCTTCTTCTCTACTGACTTCACGGTAACTTTACCAGACTCTTCGCCAAGGGGGGCTGAGGATGCTGTAGCCATGCCCCCTTGCCTCCTTCCTGTAAAACCTGGAAATGCACGGTAACGTTACCAGACTCTTCTCTATTGACTTCACGTTAACTTTACCAGACTCTTCTTCGTTGACTTCTCAGTAACTTTACCAGACTCTTCTCTATTGACTGTACGGTAACTTTACCAGACTCTTCTCTATTGACTTCACGGTAACGTTACCAGACTCTTCTCTATTGACTTCACAGTAACTTTACCAGACCCTTCACTGACTTCACGGTAACTTTACCAGACTCTTCTTGATAGACTTCACAGTAACTTTACCAGACTCTTCTTGATAGACTTCACGGTAACTTTACCAGACTCTTCTCTATTGACTTCACGGTAACGTTACCAGACTCTTCTTCACTGACTTCACAGTAACTTTACCAGACTCTTCTCTATTGACTTCACGGTAACTTTACCAGACTCTTCTCTATTGACTTCACGGTAACGTTACCAGACTCTTCTTCACTGACTTCACAGTAACTTTACCAGACTCTTCTCTATTGACTTCACGGTAACTTTACCAGACTCTTCTCTATTGACTTCACGGTAACTTTACCAGACTCTTCTTCATAGACTTCACGGTAACGTTACCAGACTCTTCTCTATTGACTTCACGGTAACTTTACCAGACTCTTCTCTATTGACTTCACGGTAACTTTACCTCTGAGATGATCAGGAAACTCTCATAATCAGTCAGACCACAATCAGTTGGAGTGGGTCTGTAATCCACCCATCAACCACCAGCACCACCACTGAAGAGCCACAAGCGAACGTCCTGAGTACCTTACCCTTCACTCTCTGCACCAACGACTGCAGACCTGCCACACACACACACATACACATATGCACACACACACACACACACACACACACACACACGCACGCACATTACACAAACTATCGCTAAGATAACCGCATCCAAAGTTGACATGGTTCTCCTGTCACGATATGCCAGAAGAGGAGAAATCACATTTTTAAGCGGCGTGTGCACAATGGGAATGACCGTAAATGTGTTGAATCTTCGCCGGGTTTAATAGTCAAAACGCAGTGTTTCCCACACATAGACAAATTTGTGGCGGTGCGCCACAGATTCAGCACCGGCCGCCACATATTGCGTTTCGTTATTTATTATATATGTATCTATTTATTTATTTATTTATTGTGCGCTATTGAAACGCTATTGAAAAACGCGCAGCATTCGTTAAGCTGAATTTCCTTTCCTTGCGCTTCCTGTCACTCACGCGTCTGTCTCTCATACACACACACAGGCACACACAGCCCATCCCCTCCGTGGACACCGCGTCTATCTCCATGAAAACCAACAAGATCATCCCTGGAAGCGTGGTCGGTGGTCGCACTGATGAACCTGACGCTGCTCGGGTAGAAGCATAAAGTTCTCCCGCAACTTTTGTAGACTATGCGTGCAACTAAATTACCAAACAGTAGAAGTAAACTCATTCTCCTTGGCCGGCTCTGGTGCGCGCTCAATGGACACCCGCCATCGACATGCATATTTAATCCAAATAAAACATTCCCAATCGTGAACGCATTGACGCACAGAACTAGCTAAATTACTGTCAAATTCGGTTAGCATCATTAGTAGGCTATGCTGCAGGTATTTGATTAAAACTCTTGCATTCAAGTTGACTGACCATCTCAATACCAATATTTTCAACTCCAAGACTTAATGGGTCTGTCCCAAGGAGAAAAAGTATTAGCTTACCTTGAAACTTAAACACATGGGGGGAAACTGAACAGTCCAACCACTAGAGTATGATAAGCTTAGCCTGCTACTTTGTTTACAATATTTTGAGGCTTCAACCAGACAGCTGAATTTAAGAAGTGGAGTTGTAATATGAATAGTAGGCTATAATCTGCATAAAGTATGCTGTTATGAATACCAGAAATGTCAGTATATTATATAGAATGTAAATAATTACATAATGTGTGTGTTTCAAATAAAGACAAGCTTTACATCTTATTAAAAACATAATTTACATTATATGAAAGGAGAGCGATAAAAAAGCGATGCAATGAAAATATGGGTGTGCACCCACCCCCCAACCCCCCCCCCCCCCCCCGTCGGGCATGGGGCGACCACCACACATTGCCTTCCAATCTATGGGAAACACTGAAACGTATGTTTTTCCGTGAAATGCGTTCACGATATGAAACTGTAGACTGTATACAGTCAAACTATGCGAAAACGTGAAATTCAACATTTTAACCCGGACGTTTGTTATTGTTGATTTTCTCAAAATAACGTTGTGCCCAAAACGACTGATTTCGCTTTGAATGGTCACAAATGTCTCCTTCCACGATGGGAGACTTCGCCAAGGGGGGCTGAGGATGCTGTGGCCATGCCCCCTTGCCTCCTTCCTGTAAAACCTGGAAATGCACGGTAACGTTACCAGACTCTTCTCTATTGACTTCACGGTAACTTTACCAGACTCTTTTCTATTGACTTCACGGTAACTTTACCAGACTCTTCTCTGTTGACTTCACAGTAACTTTACCAGACTCTTCTCTATTGACTTCACGGTAACTTTACCAGACCCTTCACTGACTTCACGGTAACTTTACCAGACTCTTCTTCATAGACTTCACGGTAACGTTACCAGACCCTTCACTGACTTCACGGTAACTTTACCAGACTCTTCTTCATAGACTTCACGGTAACGTTACCAGACCCTTCACTGACTTCACGGTAACTTTACCAGACTCTTCTTCATAGACTTCACGGTAACGTTACCAGACTCTTCCTCATTGACTTCACGGTAACTTTACCAGACTCTTCTTCACTGACTTCACGGTAACTACCAGACTCTTCTCTATTGACTTCACGGTAACTTTACCAGACTCTTCTTCACTGACTTCACGGTAACTACCAGACTCTTCTTCACTGACTTCACGGTAACTTTACCAGACTCTTCTTCGTTGACTTTACGGTAACTTTACCAGACTCTTCTCTATTGACCTCACGGTAACTTTACCAGACTCTTCTCTATTGACTTCACGGTAACTTTACCAGACTCTTCTTCGTTGACTTCACAGTAACTTTACCAGACTCTTCTTCACTGACTTCACGGTAACTTTACCAGACTCTTCTTCACTGACTTCACGGTAACTTTACCAGACTCTTCTTCACTGACTTCACGGTAACTTTACCAGACTCTTCTCTATTGACTTCACGGTAACTTTACCAGATTCTTCTTCACTGACTTCACGTTAACTTTACCAGACTCTTCTCTATTGACTTTACGGTAACTTTACCAGACTCTTCTCTGTTGACTTCACGGTAACTTTACCAGACTCTTCTTCATAGACTTCACGGTAACTTTACCAGACTCTTCTTCATAGACTTCACGGTAACGTTACCAGACTCTTCTCTATTGACTTCATGGTAACTTTACCAGACTCTTCTTCATAGACTTCACGGTAACGTTACCAGACTCTTCTCTATTGACTTCACGGTAACGTTACCAGACTCTTCTTCATAGACTTCACGGTAACGTTACCAGACTCTTCTCTATTGACTTCACAGTAACTTTACCAGACTCTTCTCTATTGACTTCACGGTAACTTTACCTCTGAGATGATCAGGAAACTCTCATAATCAGTCAGACCACAATCAGTTGGAGTGGGTCTGTAATCCACCCATCAACCACCAGCACCACCACTGAAGAGCCACAAGCGAACGTCCTGAGTACCTAACCCTTTAGTCTCTGCACCAACGACTGCAGACCTGCCACACACATACACATATACACACACACACACACACACACACACACACGCACACACACACACACATGCACGCACAAATACACACACAAATGTACCTGCCCCATACACAAATTGGCTACATGAAGTGATGCTTACTGTAGTTCCTCCAGTCTGCAGTTTTGATGATGAAGAGCAGAACACAGATGTTCCACTCCTGAGTCCAGCAGCTCATTGCCCCTCAGGTCCAGCAGTCTGAGACTTGATGGGTGTGCGGTCAGAGCAGAGGCCAGATAGGAACAGCTCTTCTTGGTCAGTTTACAGCCTCTCAACCTGAAACAGAATGAGAGATTGGAATATTGAGCACCTCTAGTCACACACACTGCTGCATCGCTGCATATTGTTATTGCTGCCTGGTCACGGGCAACCCTACCAGTAGACCCTTGTGACAGTGGCGCTGCGGCTGCATATTGTTAGAAACAGCTCCTCTGTGTCAGATTACAGACAGCCAGGCTGAAACAGAATGATCATAATATTGATCATGTATTCTTTCTCTATCTCTCTCTCACACACACACAATCCCTACCCACCCACACACACACACACACACACACACACACACACACACCTTACACACTCTTTCAGACCTTCTTCTCATATATCTGTATATTTAGAGAGAGAAAGAGAAAGAAAGAGAGAAAGATAGAGGGATACTGCCTGTGCTTGTCTCTCTCTTCCCCCTTTATATGCACATGGACACATATATTTTCACCAAATGTTCGCCTTTTAGGTTTACCCAAAATTGCCTTTGGGACAAATAAAGTATTAAATATGTGCGCTCTTTAATTTAACAAAGCACCCAAAACTAATTTTGCTTCACATCAAGACTGAAATGGGTTCTTAATTGAAATTGAAAATTAAACTAATATAATTAGCAAGCCACAACTAATCGTGTAGCTCATGATTCTGACACACTCTCTCTCTATCTCTCTCTCTCTCTCTCTCTCTAATTGACTAATACTCTTCAAAAAAATAAATCTAACTAACTAAATCTATCGAATTGTTAATCTAATCTTATAACAAGAACAAAACATTATTTTTGCATTTTTTGAAATATGAAGAGACATGCTGTTATTTCCCAACTATTAGCTGTGGCTTTTACATTCATTTTGCCAAATTCCTTCAGCTATGAGGTTAATACACGGGGGCATGTAATATGGCTTTGTTTCTTTTAACTTCCACAAAACACTGTCCTGCATCTTATACACAATGTGGCTAATACACAGGACATTACTGTATCTATAGTGTTCTCTTTTCCTTTGACTTAATCTAAGCAGACTGTCTCAACAGAATTTACTCAACACAGTGGCAGACAAATTTGCTTGTTTTCAGGATGAAATGTCTAAAAAGAAGTCAAACTCTTCATAAATTAAGTAAAATGATTTCATGTGAAAGTGCTAGGTAAGTCTCTTTATTCTGAAAACAATACTAACCAGATGTTTTGATCTTGGTATAAGATTAATAACACTTGGTAATACTTTATTAGATTGAAGTGTACCAAGAAGATTTGAAGATTTTGACGATTATTCCACAGTTGCTTCTATTCTAGTAAATATGATGGGCTACAGTACATACTTTGGGCCACAAGATGGCGACATGGCACTGCACTTGCACATGGCCTTTTTTTGATGTAAAAGCAAGCAGCGAAATGGCGATATCTGGTGGCAGTGCATCGCTATTGCACGAATAAATATTTCATATAACAGGAAATTACAGCAGAAAATGTTCTTACAATTTATCCGTGTCATCCACGTGACATATTGTGTTTTTCTTTTGAGACTTTGTTTGAAACGTTGTTCCTTTATACACTGTGATGTAATATGAAATGTACATTTTTAAATGTAATTAGTCTGACATGTAAGGAACAAGAGCCTTAGAGTTGACCTTTTATCCGTGACTAATGGCCAATGGGGAATGCAATGAACTCGCCATCATGCAGATGCCAAATTCTGTTATTCTTGCTGTATATAATGTTGTGCCAAAATGTTGTTTATTATCAAAGTGAAATGATTGATCACAAGTCAGTCAATATTTTGTCATGATTTAGGTGTACGTTGCAAAGAAATGACGGCTTAAATGAGTGCAAAAGTGTTCATGTCCTTCCTTAAACACATCAGCCCCCCCCCCCCCACACACACACACACACACACTCTCTCTCTCTTCATTGCACCATGCACACTATTTCTCCTCCAAACTCTCACAAACTCACTGATACTTACTGTAGTTTTTCCAGTTTGCAATTTTGATGACGAAGACCTTCACATAGAAATTTCACTCCTGAGTCCAGCAGCTCATTGTTAGTCAAGTCCAACAGTCTGAGACTTGAGGAGTGTGAGATCAGAGCAGAGGCCAGATAGGAACAGCTCATCTCTTTAAGATTGCATCTCCAGAGCCTGAAACAGAACCATGGATCTGAATATCAATCACCTATCTGATTAGACTCACAAACACAAACACACATATAAGTAAGCAGGCAAGTCATACTGCTCCATCTGCCTTTTTTTTATATATAATTTCATGATTTAATGTAATGTTTTGTTTTATTTTTTTGCACGTACTTTTGCAATGTTTTGTTTTAGTTTTTGCATGTGAGATTAAAGAATTACTCGCTTTGCATTTCCATTATTTTCAGCATGTTCTGCATCATAAGTTGCTCCGGGGACTATTTAATGTAATCCAAGTCAATACAGTCGACAAGTCACTTAGGGCAACAGTGTCTGCTAAATAGATACATGATGAGGTGATGCAATAGCAGGATGCCACTAAAGCTTCTTTGTTAGATTAAACAGTGTGTGTGTGTGTGTGTGTGTGTGTGTGTGTGTGTGTGTGTGTGTGTGACAAGCTGAGGCTGGTGGTCTAACCAGCTACACCAGCAATAGCTGGAAGAAATCCAGCAAAGACCAGCTAAAACCAGCTACCAGCATACTATAAGCTGGTTTCCTGCTGTTTTTCAGTTGGGATGTGTGTCCGACATCCATCACTGCTTCACAAAATTCAGGGTAAGGCCATGTGAACAGGTCCCATTGACTTCCATTATTTTGTCAATAGGACATTCATTCCAAATGAATAGAGACTCTTCAAAGTTGAATTCTAAAAAATGCCCAAGTTGTAAAAGCAGACAACTTTTACTTTGATAACCCTACAGAACATGTTACTGTATAAAAGCTCACTCTATTCAACATTTCCAGGTCTACGGAAGCCCTGAACCGCAAGTGAAGACATTTTTTTTTGAGATGCTATCTTGTTATTTCGAGATCATATCTCGTTATTTCAAGATAATATCTCATAATTTCGGGATAATACACATATGTAAAAAATACAAACATATGTTTTTTTTTTCTTCAGATATCATCTCGTTATTTCGAGATACTAAGTCGTTATTTCGAGATATTATCTCGTTATTTCGAGATGTTACTTTTATCATGAAATAACGAGATATTATCTCGAAATAACTAGATAATATCTGATTTTTTTCTGAAGATTTTTTTTTTTTTTTTTTTTACATATGTGTTTTATCTCAAAATTATGAGATATTATCTTGAAGTAACGAGATATGATCTCGAAATAAAGAGATGGCATCTCAAAAAAAAAATTCTTCACTTGCGGTTCAGGGCTTCCGTACAGGTCAACCTTTTGCCAATTAGACGAAAATTGTGCATTTTTCGAAATTTCGGCAAAGTTCATGTGTTAGGTGGCACCCCTAAATATCAATGAAATTCCTTAAAACTTTGCAAAAGTCATTTTTTTCTTCATTGGAACAAATCATGTCTCTGACTATATCAACACACTTGTGGGTGCACGCGGTTCATTTGCTATTTACTCAGTGTGTATACCTGGTGGAACACACACACACACACACACACAATATCCCTACATAAAGCGATACTTACTGTAGGTCCTCCAGTTTGCAGTTTTGATGACGAAGTGCAGAACATAAAAGTTCCACTCCTGAGTCCAGCAGCTCATTGACCCCCAGCTCCAGCAGTCTGAGACTTGAGGAGTGTGCGGTCAGGGCAGAGGCCAGATAGGAGCAGCTCTTCTGTGTCAGATTACAGTCAATCAGCCTGAGACAGAAGAAGAGATCTTAGTCACAAACACACACACACACACACACACACACATATATTGTTCCTGCCACCCCCTTCTCAAAGACACTGAAGGCACAGAAACACTAATACATCTTCCCTTCCACATGGACACCCTCTCTTCCCTTTCTCTAACACAAATACACTCACATTCTACACTTACATACAGTACATACATACATACATACATACATACTGTACGCACACACACTCTACTATCTGCTGTCTATTACTGTACCAAAACAGCCCACACAAATTGTCCTTCACACACACATACACACCATATCACACACTCACACACACACAGTTACTTACTCCACTGATGTGAATGTTGTGACACCAGGCAGCAGCTTCAGAAGAACTTCATCAGGACTGAGGAGTTCAGTCTGGTCTTTCTCTGGTGTCTTTATGTATTTCTGCAGGTCAAACTCAACCAGCTGCTGGTCTGACATCTTGAACTTAAATCTCTTAGTCTCCCACCTTCCTGGTAAGAGCATGTCTACACACAGAGTTCCCAAGCTGATGTCAATGTCCTCCACTACGGCATGGTGATTCAGTTCAATCAGACAGTAGAACAGGTTGATCCTTCTGTCTGAGCTACGCTGATCTCTGATCTTCTGTTTGACATACTGGACTGTTTGCTCTGGGCTATCTGATTGGCTACTACTCTGTGGCAGAAGGAACTTTAGGAGAGTCTGATTGGACTCCAGTAAGAAGCCCAGAAGGAAGCGGAGGAAAAGGTCCAGGTGTCCATTCTTACTCTGTAAGGCCAGGTCCACTGCAGTCTTGTGTAGGTCATGAAGTGTTGCAGCTCTGAACAGAGCAGAGAGCTGAGAGGTTTGCTGTTGGTCAGGCATGCTTCTCTCTCTGTTCTTGAAGCAGACAAACACATATAAAGCTGCAAGAAACTCCTGGATGGTCAGGTGTACAAAGCTGAAGAGTTCCTTATGGTATAGCCTTGGCTCCTCTCTGAAGATCTGAGTACACACTCCTGAGTAAACTGATGCTTCTGTGATATCAATCCCACACTCTCTCAGGTCTTCCTCATAGAAGATCAAATTGCCTTTCTCCAGCTGCTGGAAAGCCAGTTTCCCCAATTTGAAAATCACCTCTTCGTCTGTCTCTTGTCTCTCTGTGTACTTGTCCCTTTTTTTGCTTGTCTGAACGACCAGGAAGCGTGTGTACATTTGAGTCAGAGTCCTTGGAATTTCTACATTCACTGCTTCCTCTGATATTTTCTCTACCACAGTGTCTAAAATCCAACAGAAGACTGGAATGTGGCACATGATGTAGAGGCTCCTGGATGACTTCAAGTGTGTGACGGTTCTGCTGACCAGGTTCTCATCTCTGATTCTCTTCCTGAAGTACTCCTCCTTCTGTGGGTTGTTGAATCCCCTTATTTCTGTCACCAGGTCCACACACATATGAGGAATCTGATTGGTTGCTGCTGGTCGAGTGGTGATCCAGAGGAGAGCAGAAGGAAGCAGATTCCCCTTGATGAGATTTGTTATCAGCCTGTCTACTGAGGTTTTCTCTGTCACATTACAACACCTTGATTTGGAGTGAAAATCTAGAGGAATCCGACACTCATCTAGACCATCTAAGATGAACATGACTCTGTGCTCTGAACTGGTGAAGACTCTGGAATCTTTGATTTCTGGAAAAAAGTGCTGAATAAGACCCACCAGACTGAGTTTCTTCTCCTTCATCAGGTTCAGCTCCCTGAACGAAAGAGGAAACATAAAATCTATATCTTGATTGGCTGTTCCCTCAGCCCAGTCCAGAATGAACTTCTGCACAGACACTGTTTTTCCAATACCAGCCATTCCCTTTGTCACCACTATTCTGATGGGGTTCACTTGTCCAGATAAGGGTTTAAAGATGTCACTGCATCTGATTGGTCTGCCTTGTGCTGCTTCTCTCCAGGATGCCCTCTCTATCTGTCTGACCTCATGTTCATCATTGACCCTTCCTCTTCCCCCCTCTGTGATGTAGAGGTCTGTGTAGATCTCATGGAGGAGTCTGGTGTATCCTTGCTGTGAGATTCCTTCAATCAGACATTGAAACTTCTTCTGCAGGTGAGACTTGTGGATCTGCTGATATCTGTGTGTGGAAACAAAAACACAATCAAAGACTAAAATAACGGATTGACATAGGCACACATTTGCTGACATGAGCATATGTTTACTAATTTGAAGGCACCTCTATGACTTAAGTTGCATAGGCTATAATCCATTGTCATTCACTGAAGGTTACTCGTTGCATGAATAATGTATGTGTACTTATTAGAAAACAGCGCATAGCCCTCGTCACATGACATGAGTATAAACTAATCAGGGAAGAGAACATGGGCTTGTACGTCATCTCTTTCCAGAAGGTTCTGCAACATACCGTCCACATTTGTCCAACGCGACTGCGGTGCAAAACGAGTTTGGGGTCTCAGGAGGATCCAATATGACATTCTAATGTGGATGCGAGCGCGAATCGTGACAGAAGTGTGTCGGATACAAAAAATCTGCACTAGTGTGGACGTGGTCTAAGGCTGCACATCTTTCTAATGAGTGATAACGTCAGCAAAACCTTCTTTCAGATACACACACACACACCTTTCCTTGCCAGTTCATCTGATACTCTGCATTCATGCTTGCAATGCATCAGATGCACCCCCCCCCCCCCCCCACACACACACACACTCTTGAACAGATGTGTTTTAAACTGTAAAAAAACAAAATATGTCTACAACTCACATTAGACCAGATTGCTGTGCTCTACTGCTGAACTTCTGACACTCCTTCATGGACTTGTCACTCTTCATGGACACACTGCTGGGTCCTGGAGACTCTGGTCTGTGTGTCTGTGGTCTGGTCATAAATAAAATAATAGATTAAGGCTACAGGTCTTTCTTTTTGATCATATCAGCAATTCTGAGAATCTTCTTGTTCTCCCTATCTTTATCCTACACACACACACACACACACACACACACACACACACACACAAACTTTACTTGTGTACAGATGTGTGTTTTTTAAACCATACACATGTAGAATGTAACATCTGAAACTCACTGTGGACCAGACTGAGGTGCTCCACTGCTGAACTTGAGAGGCACCCCCATGGACTTGTCACTCTTCATGGACACACAGCTGGGCGCTGGAGACACTGGCCTGTGTGTCTGTGGTCTGGTTATAGGGGGAGAGAGACAAATAGTAAAGTTACACACACACACACACAGCTGGGCGCTGGAGACACTGGTCTGTGTGTCTGTGGTCTGGTTATTTGGGGAATAAAACAATAGATTTAGGCTACACGTCTTTCCCATGGTTGACAATGTCAGCAATTTTGAGAACCTTCTTGTTCTCCCCATCTTTATCTTTCACACACGCACGCACGCACGCATGCGCGCACACACACAAACTTTACTCGTGTATAGATGTGTGTTTTGTAAACCATACACATGTAGAAAATAACATCTAAAACTCACTGTGGACCAGACTGAGGTTCTTCACTGCTGAACTTGAGAGGCACCCCCATGGACTTGTCACTCTTCATAGACACACAGCTGGGCGCTGGAGACACTGGTCTGTGTGTCTGTGGTCTGATTGTTTGGGGAATAAAACAATATGTTAAGGCTACATGTCTCTCCCACATGTACAGCTCAATATGCAGCACCACAGTGACCTGCACTTATTTTTGGTTTTAAAATGTCATTCTTCTGTGTGTGTGTGTGTGTGTGTGTGTGTGTGTGTGTGTGTAGCCTACTTTGGTAAACTCACCCTGCATCTTGCTCTCCATTCATGAACATGTAACTGGACACAGCAAATGCACACACTGACTCAGATTGACACAATCTCTTAGCATAGTTTAGCATAGTTCATTGAGTAGCCTATAACACCCACTATTAGCATAGCTTAGCATAACACATTGTGGAGGCCAGAACCAGTTAGCCTATAGCACCCACTATTAGCATAGCTTAGCATAGCTCATTGAGGTGAGCAGAATCAGCTAGCCTATAACACTTGCTCATTGAGGTGGGCAGAACCAACTGGCCTAAAAAGCCTCCATTATTAACATAGTTTAGCATAGCTCATTGAAGAGGCCAGAACCAGCTAGCCTACAGCACCCACTATTAGCATAGCACAGCATAGCTCATTGAGGAGGGCAGAACCAGCTAGCCTATAGCACCCACTGTTAGCATAGCTCAGTCTAGCTCATTGAAGAGGGCAGAACCAGCTAGCCTACAACACCCACTATTAGCATTGCACAGCATAACTCATTGAAGAGGGCAGAACCAGCTGGCCTGTAGCACCCACATAACTAGCTAACCTAGAGTACTCACTGTTAGCATAGCTCAGAGGATAATGGAACCGCATGAAGGATAGCCAAATATTCTGTGATGCTTACTCCAGTCAGAGCAACTCTAGAATTCCAGCAGGTTCCGTTGGCCCATTCTACACCTTTCCAGCAGGTTCCATTGGACCGTGCTACACCTTTCCTACAGGTTCCATTGGCCCATTCTGTGTGTGTGTGTGTGTGTGTATGTGTGTGTGTGTCTGTGTCTGTGTCTGTGTCTGTGTGTGTGTGTGTGTGTGTGTGTGTGTGTGTCTGTGTGTGTGTGTGTGTGTGTGTGTGTGTGTGTGTGTGTGTGTGTGTGTGTGTGTGTGTGTGTGTCCTCACCGCTGAAGTCCGTTGCGTTGGCCCTGCGCCCCTCGGTGAAGAGCTTGAGCGTGGGGAAGCTGCCCACTCCGAACTCCTCTGCCAGCTCTTTCTCTTCCAGCCTCCTCACCCTCTGGAGGGGAGTCCATCCTATTCAATCTATGCATAGACACGGCAGAGAGAGTGTGTGAAAGAGTGTGTCCATCGCGTGTGTCCAGAAAGAGTGTGTGAAAGAGAAAGAATGTGTCGATCGAGTGTGCCCATTGTGCAAGGGAGGACAACAAATATTTCAGATATACAACAGTGTCATGTGGCCATTGTTGGCTATGACAGATTAATGATGCTACAATACCGTTATAGGCATGTGGCAAAGATTTGTAACAAAATTATTTTGAGTCAAGCATTGTAACACTATAGTTAAAGTGTAATGAACTGTGATGGAAGCACATATATTTAACACCATAACTGAAATTGAATTAATTTGCCATTAACTTGTGATGTTGCTTGAAACCTATAGTGGAAAAACATGCCAATGAATGGATGTTTCTGATAAACAACACAGTCTCTGGAGACCATCAGAAACATGTGATGTGATGCATAAAAACATGGAGAATTACATTCGGATTCCTGAAAGTGAGAGAGAGAGAGAGAGAGATATCGTATGTGTGTGTGTGTGTGTGTGTGTGAGAGAGACAGCGAGTGAGTGAGTGAATGAGTGTGTGAGAGAGGGATGGCATCCTGACAGAGAGAGAGAGAGAGATCGTATGTGTGTGTGTGTGTGTGTGTGTGTGTGTGTGTGTGTGTGTGTGAGAGACAGCAAGTGAGTGAGTGAATGCGTGTGTGTGAGAGGGATGGCATGCATGAAGATAATAACTGAAAGGAAACAACCCATGTTTTAAAACAGCAAGATCTACACCAAACATCAACTGCATGCCTGGTTTTCTACACATTAAATAAGTAGAAACTCAACAGCTCCCCCATTACTGACTGAGACTCCAAGCCGCCATCACTCAACCCTGAACTTAGCTAAACAGAGACTCACCCAACCCTGAACTTAGCTACACAGAGACACACTCAACCCTGAATTTAGCTACACAGAGACTGCACCCAAACCTGAATTTAGCTAATCAGAGACTCCATCACCCAACCCTGAATTTAGCTACACAGGAGATTATCAACACAACTCTAAAGGCCAGTTCAAACACAAGATCCGCGACGAGACGAGCTGCAACATTCTAAAAACCAGCAACGTTCTAAAACTCTGCAACTAAGATTTGACATGTTGAATGTTTAGCGACGGCTTGCAACTGCTTGCAACTTTTGATTCACACCGCCGCAACTGCTCTCCGCAACCGTCTCAGATCGTCGCGAATCTTTGGTTTGAACTGGCCTTAAGTGTGGCATGAGTCAACCTCAACAGCAACACTCAACAGTTCCCCCATGACTGTTTGAGACTCCATCACCTACTGTAACCCTAAACTTACTCTACTCTACTCTAACTCTACAGGGATGTTACACCTACTGTAACCCTAAACTTACTCTACTCTACTCTAACTCTGCAGGGATGTTACACCTACTGTAACCCTAAACTTACTCTACTCTAACTCTACAGGGATGTAACACCTACTGTAACCCTAAACTTACTCTACTCTACTCTAACTCTGCAGGGATGTTACACCTACTGTAACCCTAAACTTACTCTACTCTACTCTAACTCTGCAGGGATGTTACACCTACTGTAACCCTAAACTTACTCTACTCTACTCTAACTCTGCAGGGATGTAACACCTACTGTAACCCTAAACTTACTCTACTCTACTCTAACTCTGCAGGGATGTTACACCTACTGTAACCCTAAACTTACTCTACTCTACTCTAACTCTGCAGGGATGTTACACCTACTGTAACCCTAAACTTACTCTACTCTAACTCTGCAGGGATGTAACACCTACTGTAACCCTAAACTTACTCTACTCTACTCTAACTCTGCAGGGATGTTACACCTACTGTAACCCTAAACTTACTCTACTCTACTCTAACTCTGCAGGGATGTTACACCGGGGCACTATAGCGTCGTTTGCAGCACTAGAACATACTGCCCATGTTGGCTGATAGAGGCAAACCTCTAGCAAAGTTCTGGCAACAATGAGAAGTTAGGCAGATGTGTTGACGTAGCAGTAATGGCAAACATCCAGTGAACTTCTGGTCAGGAACCTAATTTGCATATGACATTGCTGCACGGCATTGCTGCAAACCAGCCAAACCACCGTATTCCCCTTAAGGGGCCACTTCCTCATGACTTCCTTATGCCACATACAGTGAGATGATCAACATGACCTTCCGTGTGGCATGAGGAGAAACACTCAGTAACAAAACACTACCACCAGAACACATAGTACAGTAGGCCTACATTAATTCACATGAATTGCAGAATGTGTCATTCAAAACAATTAGACCAATCTTCTTATTTTACACAACGTGACCAGAACATTTCATATAGACCCGGTGTAGCCTCCCTGTTAATCTGGTTTATATGAATATAATATGTCTATGTTTTTTTTTTATATTTAAATGACCCATCTCTGCCTATGCTGTAACCACACCATCCATATGTGTTTTAAAGTATGCCATTTATATTTCAAGTATGTTAATGAGGAACTTAATGCACTAGCCAAGCCTCCAGGAAACTCTTCAAAGCAGCTAAACCACTGTAGCATAACTTAAATGGTTTTCCGCTTCAGATGCCTCTTCCTCGTGACTACCCCTAACCGTAATGTAAGATTAAACCAACTGTCATAACTCACATGGGATTCCTCTTCCTCGTGACAGCCCCTAACCGTAATGTGAGATTAAACCAACTGTCATAACTCACATGGGATTCCACTTCCTCGTGACAAAACTTGATTAAACCAACTGTCACTGTCACATGAGCCTAGCTAGCTCAACAGAAACACTCAATAGCAATACACTCTAATGACAATGAGTCAAGATCCAACAGCAAGAAAATGGCATATTACATGTACCAACATTCAAGGAAAACTGGATGTTTCCTTCTCTAGAAATGAAGGCAGCTGCAAAGTATGTATGCAATGTATGTATGAAATACATTTAAGGTATTGCCATGGAAATGTCCACTTCTCAAATCCAATTAACAATTAACACTTACCTATACGAATTAGCATATTGGAACAAAGTGTCTGAAATGTCCACTTCTCAAATCCAGTGAACAATTAACACTTACTAATACTAATTAGCACTCTGGAACAAAGTGTCTGAAGGAGACAATGCAGACAGAAGATCTCTGAAGACTGTTGATCTGTATTCCCCGTGTTACAGTGATAGTACAGCCCAAACAAAGTTCAGACCAACAGTCAGGGCAATAGGGAGAAGGTGATGTGTCATCCGCTGGGCCCCCCGATGAGATCCTGCCTATGGATGGCTGCGGCCTGTCTTTTATACCCCTTGCCCCTCGAGAAGTGTCCCCTCTTGCGTCATCCAAAACCTCTTTTAGCCAATCAGTACTGAGAAGGGACAATTATATTGATGGAAACCATCTTCCAACCATACATAAAATATATGTATAGCTGTGTAACCTTAGGTTTTTCTGGTTCTTTCCAGTTTTGAGTGTAAAGAGGGTTTTCTTATCTTGTTTTAATCCCAACTGCCAGCCGATGACATCACCTCTCCCTAACCGTCCGTGTCCATCAGACCTGCCCTTTAACTGAACCCCCCCCCCCCCCCCCCCCAGCCGATGACATCACCTCTTCCTTGGCCATCTAATGAGGATCTTCGATGGTCTCCCACATACTACCGCCCTGACTGTTAGTCTGCTCTGCTCAAGATATGTAATTGACACGCTTACAGTAAATCAGTAGGCCCAATGTTACAGCTTATGAAACCATGAATGCATCCTTTTAATCATGACAAAACACCACGATATAACAATACAATTCAGATTGTCAACATATTGCTTAGAGCACGGTTCACATCACAGAAATTGGAGAGGTGTATGTCATCAAAAAAAAAAACCTAACTGTATGAATATAGTAGAACAGTTGAACCTCCCTTCATTGTCAGCACAATAGCTTCTCTGTAGATGATGAATAAATAATATGGTAATACAAAAGAAACTTACTCTGCTTTATGAGTGTTTCTGGAGTTTGTTTTTACGATATCTATTCCCTTGATGCTCAGGTGCTGTCTGTGGGCAACTGGTTAGATGGCGTCTGCCCCGGAACTTTAGTTGGCATCCTGAGCCTCACCCAAACCAGTTGATCTTGTTTTGTGGTTGGTTGAGAAAAGATTAACATTTTACAGAGAGAGAGAGAGAGAGTGCATGCACGCACGTACACACACACACACACACACACACACACACACACACACACACTCACACACGACTGAAATACACACACAAACTAATTGCATACTTCACATAAAATGCATAATAATTGCATACTTCACAAAGACAGAATGTCCTTTCAGAATCTTTATTTAGACATTTTAAAGTCAGAAACACATTATACTGTATATACATATTTTAAGTCAGACAAAGCAAGCATGCTTTGGTAACACTTTACTGTAGGGTTATCTACATAAGAGTGACATGACACTGTCTTGAACACATGAGCAGGGACAGATTACATTACGCTACATTACATTTGGCTGACACTTTTTAACCGAAGTGACTTGCAACATGTAAAAAAGTCTAGCTTTTTATTTAAGAAAAAAATAACAATTTCAAAACAGCAAATGTACGAACAATTGTACGAAAAATTTGAGTAGAAAAGGGTAGAGTGCAGTAGGAATAAATGCATCAGTGAATGTAATTGTCCGGAGGGGGAATGCAGCTGGGAATGTCTGCCTCCTTCTCCTCCAACAAACTAGAGAGAGTAGAGCGAGGGTGACAGGTGGATATACCAGTTGGAGGAGGAGCTCATGTGATCTGGCACAGGGACACTGAGGAGTCATAATAAACATAAAACCCTGGACAGAGTGGTTCAGTGAATGTGGAGTGGAACGTGTGCAGGTGGGTGAGTGTATCAGCGGAGACGCTGTAGAAGGACAGAGTGCCGGCCGGCCAGTCCAGGTACACTCCTACTCTTCTGGAGCCGGAGGAGGGGACAGGTATGTTCTTATTGTGCCAGACAGAGTAACTGTCAGGAGAGCAGTCCAAAGTCCAGGACTTGGCATTCCGTCCCATGGTGGCGTCATCACCCCTCCCTTTCCTCTTGATGCTTTTATAGGCCACAGATATCTCAGCTCTCCCACTCCACTCCACCTCCCAGTAGCAGCGTCCAGTCAGACCCTCTCTACACAACACCTGACGCCAGTAGTCGAATCTCTCTGGGTGTTCAGGATATGGCTGCTCGTCACTCACATATGTCAACTTCCTGTTCCCCTCAGAGAGAGAGAGATTTCTGCCTGCCGTGTTTGGGTCCAGCGTGAGCCCACAGGCATCTGCAGACAAGAAGAGAGGAAAGAATACAGACGTGCACACGCACGCACGCACGCACGCACGCACACACGCACGTGCACACACTACTATAGACCCATACACACATTCAAGCATACCATGCTAAAATATGTGAATGTGAATGATCACAAATACTGAATGAACAATAAAAACTTACATTTCAGCAAACGCTGTCGTGCTCTGCTTACAAAAGCATGGTCAGTTCTGTAGGAAGAACAACATGTCACACACATCATGTACCATGTGACAGATGTCAACAGCTGTTTTGTTCTGTTTTTCTGTGCCACATGTTAAATGTAAGGTTTATTATCCCACATAAAATAGTATGCTGCCATACATGTTTTTATAAAGTGTTACGGCCGGCTCGTTACAGACCGCAACATAAAGAGGGACACGGACAACAAGCTTCAAAGCAAATAATAATTTATTGAATTAAACTAAGCAACGTTACCAAATAGAAAGTGTCTAGGGGAAAATGAATGGGAGTGACGTGCGTGTGTGGATGCAATGTAGGTATCAGTAGATTATGTAGGAGACTAAATGAGTAGACTAAGAAAAGAGAGATATAAACTAAAGGAGAGTGCAAGTGCAAGAGATAATCAAAATAGGTGTCTGCATGAAAGAAGAAAAGTGCCTAATGGGAAAAGAGAGGACAGCCCCTAATATAGTAGCACCTGGTTACAGGTGCTCCCAATTAACAATTAACCCCCTAAGGTCCAACCCCCGCCCGTGCACTGACACAGGATGGCCTGAGGAGGGCACAGGGTCGTAACCAAAGTAATGAAATAACTTTTTTCCAGCTGTCCCTAGGTGACGCCTCAAGGCCCCTCTAGTTCTCAGAAGGAGACAATCATGAAGTGAACAACCAAAACAACCAATATTTACATTTTCAATTTGCATTTCTGTAGGGAACACCAGCATCACCTTCATGGCTCACCTCCCTGTCTTTCTGTTCATCTCACAGCCTGGAATCTGAGAGGTATTCTGATTCGCCAAACAGTGATGGACATTTGTGGCAAATATGCTTTCCCTGAACAGTTACAAACAAACAGAAAACTGTTTGCAAGGGTTCCTTAAACATTTTTTTTTTTTTTTGTCCTTAATTTCCTCTGCCCTCGCAGAGTGTTCCAATCTTGTTTGAGATTTTAGGTTTTCAAAGAATTTGTTGCAGGCTTCTGCATGCGAGAAACAAATATAAATTTGAACGCACCCCTAAATATTTGCATTATTGGATGCTGCATCAAAGAGATAACAAATATACTGTACTTCAATGCAAATAAAGCAGCTATTATACAGCTGTCAGACTCAAGGCCCGCGGGCCAAATCCGGCCTGCAAAGTAATTGTATACGCCCCCCTAGATAATATCTAATGTCTAACACGTTCTGAGCAGTGACTTCATCATTATATTTAGCCACTATAGTTAGTGCAGTCTCTCCATCAGAAACTCACCGTGCCTTTCTGCAGCACCTCACAGCTGGGAGAAGTCTCCTGCGTCCCTCATCTGATGTGTTGTATTTCTTCAGGTCAATATCATCCAGCACATCCTCAGACATCAGAAGCATGTGGGCCAGTGCTGAACAGTGGGCAGGAGACAACTCCTGGGTGATGTTCTTTGGTGATGACAGGTATGTCTGAATTTCTTTGCACATGGAATCATCTTTCATTTCAAATGAATAATGAAAAAGATTGATGCATCGTTCAGGAGAAAGATCTTCGTTGTTGAGCTTCTTCATGTACTGACATGTTTCCTTTATGCTTTTTGAGCTTTTATGTGTACAGTTGAGTACACCTTGCAGAAGTTTGTGATTTTTCTCCACAGAAATGCCCATCAGAAAGCGAAGAAAAAGATCCATGTGTCCGTTCTGGCTCTCCAAAGCCTTATCAACTGTACTCTTAAGTAAAACATGCAAGTTGTGTTGAGGTTTTAATCCTAATGCTGATTGAAAGAAAGATAAAGATGATGGATTGAGTTCATTTTTATGCTGAACACTGATGAGGGATTTCAGTGCCTCAAGGTTCTCCTCCAAATACAAGTGAAACACATACGGTACAGACCTGCCAGAAACTCCTGGACACTCAGATGCACAAAGCAGTAGACCTTCCTCTGGCGAAACTCAGATTCTTCCTTGACAATCTCAGTGCACATGCCAGAGTACACAGAGGCTTCACTGACATCAGTGTCACAGACTTGCAGGTCTCCCTTATAGAACATCAGATTTCTATTTTCCAATCTAATAATTCCGCTGTCAGAAGGGACAAAAAAAAAGAAACGAAAGGCTTTTATTTCTAAAAATTTTATCTGAGTGGGGTTTAAATCAACATTATAAGTGAATTCAACTTTTGTTTCATCTTAGTGTGTAACTCACTTGAACTGAGGATTTATCATGGAATTGACACCGAAAGAACACACAAATACAACAGACTAATGTTACGATGAATATAAGACCTGATAGCTACCTGTGGACTATGGAGACATTTTAATGGGTCACTTGTAAACTTACCCTCCATCATCAGAATGTGTTGGTGACACAGCATCATCCGGGTCCTTACTTTGCTTCATAGACACACAGCTGTGTGCTGCAAACTCTGGTCTGAGTGTCTCACTGGGACCTGCAGCCTCTTCTCTCTCTTGAGAGACATTCATCCTAGCAGCAGTGGGAGAGTCTCTCTGGAAATGTAAATGAGACATATGCAGCTTTATGTCTTGTTTCATGCTATAGATTATAGCTGTAGCTAAACATGAACTGCTACAGTACCTTTGATTTCAGTACTCTGACAAGATAAAGAGATATAACAAATATAAGATGATGAAAGAAGCTCAAGCTGAACAACATGAAGAAATGTGCATTGTAGTGTAGTGTAAACACATTTTGAATAGAAATGTTATGGTGGGGGCCTATAGGCTAAAGTAAATGAATGCCACTGTAGTCTAATTTGCATGGCTTTAAAACAGGCAGGTCTGGATTACGCACAGCCATCTCAGGCCAGGCCTAGGGGGTCAAAGGTCAATAGTAGGGACCCTTAATCCATGTGCACCCCCTAGTGTCTATCACTGGAACTGACTGCTTTGAACCTTGACTGGCCTACACAGGCCTGACTGACTACAAGGTCCCTAACATACAAAACACAAAACATACATTTGTCCAGATGTTTTTTTCTACAACAACCATCTCTTTTATTTTTTGATGGCATAGACTTAGCTGATCTATTAACGACTAAAAAGGGTCAAAAAGAAGGAACACTAATCTGAAGTTTAATTTGACCCTTTCTTGGGTAAAGGAATATTCATCCTACTGGCAGAGGGCCCTGATAACTTACCATTGTTGGCACACATGCTTGCCTCCTCGGTGACTGCCACTATTGCAACAAGTACTGAAGCTGAGAATTACCCCATATAGGCAAGCATTTTATTGGCTGAAACCAAAGGGGAATGATCTGATGCTCACATGAAAGTATCAAAGCATACAGTAGGCTAGGCCTACTTGTTGCATTAGTGGTAGTCACCAAGGAAGCAAGCATGTGTGCCAACAATGGTGATGAGATCAACTGAGGAGATCACTGAAGATGAGAATTAGCCCTCAAAGGCTACATCTCCAGGATAACCAGTTTAGACATGCTATAATTCCATTGGCTGAAACAGGGAAAAGGGGATTTATCTGATCTCATTAGCAGTAGTATGCAACCATTTTCTGGTGTCATGTGTAATTACACTAAAATGAAATTCTCTGTTACTGTTTTCTAAATTCCTTGTTAGTGTCACGGTCTATCGCCTAAAAAACAGCCTGACCAATTTAAGGTGGTTTACTGGTTGACCAGCTTGTTTGATCAACTTATGATAGTTGACCAGCTTGACCAGCGAAACTCTAGCGAAAACGTATACCTTCAGCTGGTTTACCCAGATAGTATTCAGACCCTTCAAAGTTTTCCACATTTTGTTATGACTCATCTTAAAATTGATCAAATTATTTGTTTCCCTATCAATCTACACACAATACTCCAACACTTCACAAAAAAAGCAGATGTTTGGAGGGTTTTGTGAATTTCTAAAAAAATAAAAGATTGAAATATTCCATTGACACAAGTAATCAGCCTCTTTGTTATGACACTTGCAATTGAGCTCTGGTGTATCCTACTTCTATCAATGGTCCGCTTCTACAACTTGATTAGAGTCCAAATGTGCCTAAATTAATGTGCTACCCATTATTAGGTGAGGCAGACATCTCTTTATATGAGGTCTCACAGTTGATGGTGTGTATCAGAGTGAAAACCAAGCCACAAGGTGATGTTTGTGTTGTGTGCACAGGTGGACAGACGACCACAGAAATCCCTAAAAAGCTGTTCTGGTGTCAGTGTGAATTAATCTTTACCTTGGAAACGCTGGCTGGGCTACTTTAAATAGACTAACCCAGACATGACCAGAGCACTCAGCACTGCGTCTCCCTCAGAGTCAAAGTTTGAGTCGGAGTCTTTGACTCTGAGGAAGACGCAGTGCGTCGAAACGTCAGTCTTTTGTGCACCACAATAAAAAAAGTTATTAAGTAATCTGAGTGCTCCGGTCTTCTCTGGGTTAGTCTATTAGAAGTAGCCCAGCCAGCGTTTCTGATCCTGTGGTCCTGGACTGTGAGCACCGACAAGGCTTGAGCGCAAGTGACACCCCCCTTCTACTAGTCTTTACCTTGGTCAGTGCTTTGGTGAGTGCACCAAGGATGAGCAGGACCCCCAGCAGCTGGAGGAGTGATGTGAGGGAGAAGAAGAAGGAGAGGAAGGAGGAGAGGAAGGAGGAGAGGACCACTCCTGTACCGCCCAGCACCAGGGCCATCACGTGCCAACGTGTGGAGCACTGCAACAACACTGCCACCAGGGTGGGGGTGAAGAGGAAGACACAGCCTGGAGAAGAAGGTGGGAGGAGAGGGAGAGAGAGAAACAGAGAGAGATAGAGGGACAGATAGGAAGACAGTAAGAAAGAGAAAGAAGGGAGAGAGAGAGAGACAGAGGGAGAGGAAGGAAGACCGCAAGAAGGAGAGAGAGAGGAAGAAATTTGTGAGTTCAATTCCTGGCTTCCACCATTGTGCCCTTGAGCAAGGCACTTAACCTCCAGTTGCTCCAGGGACAATAGCCATTGTAATGTAAATTAAATATGTACATATAAATTAAATAAGTCGTTCTGGATGAAGGGAATTAAATACATTATTCTGGTTAAAGGTAATTAAATATGTACATCATTCTGGATAAAGGGAATTAAATATGTTAAGTCATTCTGGATAAAGGGAATTGAATATGTAAGTCACCCTGGTTAAAGGGAATTAAATATGTACATAATTCTGGATAAAGGTGTCTGCAAATGTGTGTTTACCTGCGATGAGGCACATGGTAAGGAACAGAAGTTTCAGTAAGGTATGTTGCGAGGCCAGTGTGAAACCAAACACTGACAAGAACCCTCCCATCATCACCACAGTACGGGTCCCGTACATGTTCACCAGCACTGGGGTAGGATTACCTATAGGGGGAGACAGAGAGGGAGAGAGCGAGAGAGAGAGAGACAGAGAGAGAGAGAGAGAGAGCGAGAGACAGAGAGAGAGAGAGAAAGAGAAAGAGAGAGAGACAGAGAGAGAGAGAAGAGAGAGAGAGAAAGATAGAGAGCATATAGCACATACAGTGTCATTAGTACATTAGTTGTCTGACTTCACAGAACACTTGTTGTTACACAGGATCTAAGGGGTATGCCACATACAGTACAGTGATCCATAGTATTTGCATGAAATACCATAAGCCACTACACTCTGTTTTCAATAACAACTGAACTTGACAGACATCAAATGTAGACATGTTCTAGCCTGGCTATCACCAAACCAAGCTCAATCTTGTAAGTCCTTCAATCAATCAGACCAACGGTCCGAGTTAGTGGATAAGCCAGTTTGTTATTGGTCCCCACAGATCTGTAACTGAAGCAGGACAGAAAAATGTGAAGGTCTCCAACCTGAGCTGCAGGGCGAAATCCAATCACCAGCAGATCGGGCTGGGTATACCCAGTCTGTCTACTCATTTTCATCAGAACTTGTGAACTGTGCTTACAAAATTGCAAAGGGGTTCTCGACTATTGTAGAAAAAAATGGCTGATTTTTAATGCAATATCTACATTTCCCATTATCAGCAACCATTCATCCAATGTTCAAAAAGCACATTCTATTTACTAACCTAGTCTCATTTTAAAAGACTAATTGCTATATCATTGGAGAACCCTTACGTAAGAATATAAGGTAATCTGAAAACTGTCCTGATTTAAAAAAAAATCTGGTAAACTTTTGACTGGTAGTGTATAAACAGTCAAACACACATGTGTGCTTGTCAAACTATTGTACCACAATTAAGATGTGTTAAATTACAATAAAAAAAAATTAAATAAATAATATTATGTATTACCATTGTATAGATAAATGTTGTTATCATGTATTATCATTGTACTGTAATCATTATTTATCACCATTGTTATTATTATAGAGGTGTGGCACCTGCTATTCATTCTCACTGCCAGTGACAGACTTAGAACTTGAGGAGGCTGACCTAAAGATGACTTGTTGTCTTTAAATATTGCCTATTTACAGTTGTAGCCTGTTCATTGGTCTATAAGGGATAACGGATGGTAGCCTACAGGGTGTGGGTCAGAGACAGCCATTCAGCTTCATCAGTAATCCAATGTCCACTCATTGTGGATATGTTGTATCACTACTAAGGTCTGGAGGCATAATAAGCACAGAGCATTACTCTCCAAGGAGACACAACTAATTGTTTCAATTGTACCACATGTTCACAAGGTTCTTAACCTTTCAATTCCAGCAAAGTTATTTTTGTCACATACTAGCCTACATCTCATTTGTCACGTAGGCTACATCTTTCAGGCGCGCAGAAAAGCCACAGGCATTTTCTTTAGCATGTTGCTTTCCTCCTAATCGAAAAAAACGAAACAAAAACAAATAAAGGATGTTGTCATGTTGATAATACTATCACATACTCTAGCCTATCAAATACCCCAAAACATCATCAACTATACCATCAACATCACGATTGCAATATAGTCGATTTTACAATGCAAAGAAATCAACATGACATGCAGCGCCTGAAGGTTCATTCGTCAGTCGTCACGTAAGCTATACCTTATTGGTCATGTAGGCTACATCTCATTTGTCATGTTCCACAAGAAAGCCACAGAACACAAACCGTAGATTTTCACAGCGCAAAAAATGCAGACACTCTCAAATACTAGTCTACCAAATGGGGGGGGAAACATAATCAACTATACCATCAATTATAGGCCTACAATATAGTAGCCTAGTTGAAGTTCATGGAGTTCAAATACCGGTACATATTTCAGGTCCACAGGAAAAGCAAAGTTCAAATCTGTGTGATGCTAAGCCTTACCAGGCCTAAGTACTGATGGTGCTTGAGTTGAGAAAAAATCAACGCGAACGTTTTAATGTCTTTGGAGAGCGGACACACAAAACAAGCCTGCGAGGTGCACAACGTCGATGCCATTCACGCATATGGTAGGCTACAAACCATAGACTTGTGTCTTCTTGAGATGATAAAACAATTGAATAGTTGAATACTCCACAAGCTACACAAATTAAGGTGAACTATTACACCTCCCGTATAGCATGTCCAGTTGCCCAATTAAAATATCTCAGGCAGATAAACGGCTACTGGATGTATGCTAATATTCTCTCCTCAGATATCGAACGGGACAAAAGCAACAAAGATTTGTGAAGACAAAGCAGTCTAATAAGAGGAGTAACATACTGTGCAGCCTCAACATTCCTTTTTCATTTCAATGTGTTTCTTTCATTGCCGTTTGGCTACTGAAGAACTAAGAAAAAGTATAGTATTGTAGGCCTACTCACCACGAAATAGGTTCCTGTAGTGAAACATCCCGTTTCCAAGACGTCTCTTCAAACAAAGGCTGTCCGCTGCATGGCTCAATGAAGTCGAATGATAACTTTACAACCTTTCACTTTCGTTATGGGAGTAAGCATCAGTTAGGCGCCTGTGGTCAGGATCACAGAGGCGCAGATGTATGTACAGCATCAGGCCTATAGTGTTTACAACCTTTCACTTTCGACCTTTCACTTTCACAAGCGTCAGTATAGGCGCCTGTGGTCAGAATGGCGGGGTTCTATGCATATAGGCTACTGTGTCGTGCCGCACGTAACTCGCGTGAGAGTTTTTTTCCCCCCATCCGATTGTTTTTGTTTTCTTCAACATTTTCCAAATACATCGCCACCTAGTTAAAATGATTTTTAAGTAAGGATTATTATGACACCCAAGTTCACCAATTAAGACATGCCAAGTTTTGTGTAATTCGGTTCATAGGGGAGCATACAATAATTGAATATACAGTATATGTGTACATTTAGCATTTAGTGACTGCACACTAGACATGCGCGCGCGCGCACACACACACACACACACACACACACACACACACACACACACCTTTCTATTCTTGTAGGGCTCCTACCGCCCCAGTCCACCCCAACGTGATCCCAGAATTCATAATTTACCCACCTCTTATTTTACCACTACATCCCTGACAGACATGTTTATCGTTAGTCGTTTCCACTAACATGACATTATAATCCCTACACAACACAATATTATATCATAATCCCTACACAACACAATAATGGGATATCAACACAATGGAATATCACAGCCTGGGGCCCGTTGCACAAAAGCAGAATTAAGACATCCGGGATAAGTTACTGAGCCGCGATCACTGAATCCTAAACAAGAGCATACCGGCTGAATTGGTTGCACAAAGACCAATCCAGGATGAGCAGACACGGATTCATCAAGCCAGGTGTAAGTTATCCGGTGTATGTCCGCGTTCTCGTTTCTCCCCCAATAACTCGCGGTTGGAATAAAAAAGACGCGAAAAATAGCGTCTTGCACACAAAGTAAACAACCGCTTTTGATATAGACTAACAACGAGGTAAAGTTATACTTTTTTGGATGGGGGATCATGATTATTTCTGTTACATAGCGGGAGTAGGTGTGGCAGATCAACTGAATGCAAATTTACGTATGCACCCACGTGTGTGAGAGCTTCCTTGTCTCGGCACGCAACGTCATTAGGAAGCGCTTTGCCACCGCAAAGATGCACAAAGTATCTTGATTTGTCTTAAAAGCCGAATTAGTTCAAAACACCTTCGAAAAATGTCCCCTCCACTTCCAATCAACTACTACAGCAGCCTATTCATCAAACATCTGTCAAAAAAGAAGCAAACAACGAGTAGGCTATGTTATTAATTATAAGGCCACCATAATTTAAATGACATCCATATGGTATTAGGCAGACATTCTGCTGTGTTTTGCGAGTAAATGCATGTTGCAAATAATATATAAATGGAATCTACAGCTCTTTAAAAAAAATCACGTGGAGGTCTCATTTGAATGACAGCTAGCTGAACCAATCAGATAATGTAATTACCATTAGAATCAACTTATCTTGGCTGTGAGCCTGGTCAGGAGCAGGCTAGCTCCACAGAATAAATCGCCATGGTAACTTATACCATAACATATCCTGCTGCCCCCTATCCCGCTTTTGTGCAACTGGATCACGGATAAATTGAGCCAGGATAACCAAGATATCCCGGGTTAATCCCTTATCCTAGTTTTGTGCAATAGGCCCCTGAGGGGTATTCCACGAACGGAGGTTTAACAAACACAGAGTTAACGCTGAACTCTAGGTTGATTGACCCTGAGCCGACTAAAACAGAGTTGTCGGTTCCACCGCGCCGGTTATGAATTAGTTTAATCAACACAGGGTTGGTTAACACTGGGTTGTGCGCGTACACGCCAAACCTATAAAGACGTTATGTATGGAGCATGGAAATCCTGATCAAAAGGGCGAAACAGGCTAGCTGCCGCTAGGGGCGTCTAGATTTCTAGGCGAAACGGGCCGCATGTTTCTCAGAACTCGAACGCAGGCTGTAATAAATTAGAAAAAGTTTTAAAAAGTAACACCAAAGCAACTGCCATTCAGAGAAACCCTGGTAGCGGATCGCTGACTGCGTGAATGCATACAAAAGCACGTTCCTAAATATTTGAACTATGAATCTATTCATATCTCAGTTAAGTTTTCTTAGCATTCCTACCACATAACCTGTTATTTTATAAAGATGTAGGCTACTCCGATGGGCCCAAGCGATCATCTGATCAAGTAAAGATAAAATATTAAGATTCATGGTAGTAATTATATTATTTTTCCACATACATTTCTACATCTCTTTGCGCGGAATGGCTATATTGTGGAGGACGGCGCATGCAACAATTAGGCTACGCAAGCCCGTTCGGACACACTCTTATACTACGTAGGCATTGCAATTTGGACTTCAATATCTCAAATCTGTTTTCAATCGCGGGTTCTGTTGTGTGCCAGGTTAAATGTTGCATGTGGTCCAGGAGCGGGATTAGGGTACAGGGTGATGAGCGTCGGGAGGCATGCCTCGATCCCCAAGGAGCTACCCATCGAATTGCGCTGCGACCAAATACAAACTTTGAGCTATCTTGCACAAGCACATCAATTATATAAGGTCTATGATCCATAATGCAACACAGTCTGTTGAAATGTCAAATTACATCCTGGCATCGTAGACCGAACCAGGCAATTTTGCCTCCACATAAGTATAGGCTAATCATGTGCGAAGCATCATATCATCTAATGATAAAATCGACAGCGATTAACAAACTATCTTGAAGATATTGGAAATGGCCACTATGCTGCGTATACCTACCTAAACATTTATACTGTGATAGCCTTTCCTGTTCACATAATCGGCCTCATATATGGCTGGGGCCTTTATAGGCACTTGTGCCATCAATGCACCCAATGACATAATATTGTAACCGAATGGTATCATCGTGATACCCATATGAAAAGTCAACAGCAAGGATAATTTCTGTGCCACTTGGGGACACTTAAAGCATTAGTGACCTGTGAGACGAGTTGGTGTAACTCCATTTTAATGACCCTCGTGAGTTGTGGCCAGGAAAGAGGATGAAGTCGCGCACTAACCGCTCCAGCGCAAGACAGACTTTACGCACTGAACTATAGCTTTCCCTATGCTCAGCATCTCAAATACTGTACAGAAAACTACACTTCGCAAATAAATGGAGAGCTATGCAAATAGTTTGCAGTGAACTGAGGCAGGTTCACGATTGGTAACGTAGGGCTGGAGAAGGCTATTTAAATATATTAAAGTTTAACGTGAAAAACGATATCGCTTCAGCCATAATTCATCAAAATGTCTTATCAATCTCTCTCGGTGAATTGCACGAATTATTTGCGCTCCGATGTTAATAGGCCTCTCGGCATGCCATTGCGAACACGAGAAAGCTGCGGAAACGTGGGTTTAAATAGCCTACCCTGAGCAAAAGCGGGTTATCTTTCAAACTTAACCTGTGCAAAACCTGCTCCGACCAGGTTAGGTTCAGAGCATATGTTTCTATAGTAACTAACATACCGTGGTCATTTTGGAACGGAAAACCTAGAGTTACCGCAAACCCTGGGTTAATTTACCCGGTTTTGTGATAAAACCGGCTTTGTGGAATACCCCTCTGGAAGCTCTCTTCGGTGTGTGTGTTTGGAGGAGTCTGGTGTTGCTGCTGCTAGTCTCCTCCCAGGGGCATGTTCTATTGTTGACCACTAGATGGCACCATCACATTGTACTGTGGGCTAAGGTGCGCTCATCTGAATTGTACAGTGAGATGGGACCAGTTGCTGATGTGATCACATGTGTGGCCCGACATCCAATCAAATTTAAAGATGATTTGCAATGGTGACGAGACTCCAATGATAAGGTATATTTTTGCAGTGAAACATTGAAAAGATTATGTTATGCCAGAAATGAAAGTTTAGCTCCCTTATGATTATTTAGAGATGACCTGGTCGATGCATGTCATGACCAACTACAGAAAAAAGAGAATATTTGAAGAAAAAAAAAAAAAAAATACTCAATGTTGTTATGGCATAGCAATAATGAAACAAAGAAAATTACAAGTTCATCACATGTCCTTTCAGAACCTTTATTTAGACTTTTAAGTCAGAAACACATTTTATTTACATATTTTAAGCCAGAAAAACAAAACATGGTTTACAGTTCTATGCTAGTACATTTAGAAACACTGAAACAACAACTGATCAGCAAATCATTTTCAAAGAAATTGAAGCTAAAGCCAAACGTTACAGAGAGCAAAATGTCATATTGTTGTTGCTGAAACATTCTCAACCAACCATATAAAAGAAAGTAATGTCAGTTTTTGTTTAGCATCACCAAAACAGCAGCCTATACATTTAATATATACAGTACATACATTAATATCTCAAAAAGCATCTCACATTATAGTACACAGGTGTATGCACAGGAGTGTGGATCTACATCATTAGAGCCAAGATCAGCAGACAGAGAAGAGGGGGGGGGGAGGCATGATATGGAAAGCACTTTGGGTGCTCGCAGAAGCTGATGAAAGTGCTATATAAGTGCAGTGTCTTTACCATTTCCCATTTAGAGATTGGGGGGGTTGAGAGACGGGGAAACAGGTGGATGTACCTGCTGGAGGAGGAGCTCATGTGATCTGGCACAGGGACACTGAGGAGTAAGTCCCAGCCGGTGGATAATACAGCCTAAACCCTGGACAGAGGGGCTCAGTGAATGTGGAGCGGAACGTGTGCAGGTGGGTGAGTGTATCAGCGGAGACGCTGTAGAAGGACAGAGTGCCGGCCGGCCAGTCCAGGTACACTCCTACTCTACTGGAGCCGGAGGAGGGGGCAGGTATGTCAGTGCGTTTCCTGTTGTGCTCAAAAGAGTAACTGAAAGGCGTGCAGAACAGACTCCAGGACTTGGTGTTCCGTCCCATTGTGACGTCATCGCCCTTCCCTTTCCTCTGGATGCTTCTGTAGGCCACAGCTATGTAAGCCATATGGGCTCTTTTTTCACTCCCCTTCCACTCAGCCTCCCAGTAGCAGCGTCCAGACAGACCCTCTCTACACAAGACCTGGTACTCGTGGTCAAATCTCTCTGGGTGTTCAGGATGCGTCTGCTTCTTCTCGTACGCATATGTCTCATACACGAGTACCACCTTTTTCCCCTCGTGGAGAGAGAGTTCTCGGTGTGCTGTGTTTGGGTCCAGTGTGAGCTCACAGGCATCTGCAGACAAGAGGAGAGAGAACATCCTCATCAGAATATGAGTGACACACAGAAACACAGGCACACACGTCTACCTACACACACACACACACACACACACACACACACACACCATGTCAACATAAACAAACATAAAACTCACCCTGCCAAGACACACACACACTCACCATTTCAACACAAACAAACAAACACAACACACACAGAAACACACACACAGAGACATTGCTATTAGACACCCATTCACACACGCAAACATGCTAAAACAAACATGAACATGTGAATGCGCATGATCACAAATAATCATAAATAAGGATAAACAATAAAAACTTACACTTCAGCTAATGTGAATGTGCATGATCCCAAATAATCATAAATAAGGATAAACAATAAAAACTCACACTTCAGCAGATGTGGTCGTGACCTGCTTACAGGGGCATGGTCAGTTCTGTAAGAAAAATAAAATGTCACACACGTTTCACAGAAGCCAAAAACTGCTGTTTTTCTGTTTGTGCCACCTGTAAAATGTAATTTGATTTATCATCCCACTGAAATTAATCTGTTTTCATGTATGTTTCCCCTGATTGACATTTCTAAATAGCCTAGAAAAACGACTTTACCCGACTTTCCTAGACTACTCACGTTAGACCTGATGGAACTGGTCCACTGATGAAGTCAGGAGGCGCAAGCTCTCTCTGTGTGTGTGTGTGTGTGTGTGTGTGTGTGTGTGTGTGTGTGTGTGTGTGTGTGTGTGTGTGTGTGTGTGTGTGTGTGTGTGTTTGTCTACTCACATTAGACCTGATGGAACTGGTCCACTGATGAAGTCAGGAGGATCAAGCTCTGTGTGTGTGTGTGTGTGTGTGTGTGTGTGTGTGTGTATGTGTGTGTGTGTGTGTGTGTGTGTGTTTGTCTACTCACGTTAGACCTGATGGAACTGGTCCACTGATGAAGTCAGGAGGATCAAGCTCTGTGTGTGTGTGTGTGTGTGTGTGTGTGTGTGTGTGTGTGTGTGTGTGTGTGTGTGCGTGTGTTCATCATCCCTATGACTGCCCTACCATTACCTGCTGTGGTTCCCTGCCAGGACCCCCGGCCCACGCATCCCAGCGACCCATTACCCTCCAAAATTACTAATGGATTACTGATGGACTATTTATTCCCTATACTGGACTGCTTGAACCTACAAATGACTTTACTCTACTTAACTGACCCTAGGCAGATGGGTTGGGCCCTTGAGTCGTGGATCTGTCTGAGGTTTCTTCCTATATGTATCTCCAATTCTAGGGAGTTTTTCCTTGCCCCTGTTGCTCATGGGCTCTCCTTAGTCCCTTTCTCACATGACTTCTAGAAGTCACCCGGACATATTTACCCGGGTAGAGGCACGACACGGACGGTTCCCACATGAGCCTTATGTCCGAGTAAGATACGGGTAATTGTGTTCACACTACACCCGAGTAGGTGCCGCGAGGGGTGGGGCAATGTCAGCACTTGCAGGGGGAGGGAGATGACGCTAAATAAATGCGTTGTTGTGTTGTATTGCCTGGATGATGCCAACTTACATCAGATCCAAAACATCATTGCAACAGAGCAAGTAGTTTAGTTAGCTCGCTAGTCAGCGGGAGCTAGCATAGAGGAGAAAATAGCTAACGCCAGGACCACACAGTAAACAAAGCTCTGGTATTTAAACGTCCAACACAACAAATTAATTGAAAATAATGACACACCTGGAAAATATACAGCACACAGGTCTGAGGCTCCTTCCCAACTCCTACAAAAAGCAACAATGCTAAATAACAGCGATGTTAACTATTAGCTGTTAATTGCTAACCATTGTAATACAGTATACAGTTTAAACAGCTAGTTGCGAGCAAAGCGACAACACTTCAAGCTATTCACGTAGTAGGTGCGAAAGCCAATTTGAGAGGCCATCGATAGCATACTAGCCTATTCATCAAATGACCAAAGCCATCGAACTATTCAATTCCTTTAGGCTATTCACATTGCTTTAGGCTTTTCATGTTCATGTTCATGTTCATGTTTGCAAGGATAATCCTGCCTGTCCCGCAACAAACACAACAACGTGATTGCAGTTTAAATTTTATTGTAGGCTACGTACACAACAAAATGTCACTGTTTTCTGTAGTTCTACTCCGATGTTCTCGTCTGTGTTCGTACTCGTAGGGCAATGTTTATCGTTACCATGGCAATTTGTACTTTCAGCCTCGCGCCGCAAGGGAGCATTTCTATACGTCATCGGTACGCCCCCCTCACTCTACCCAGAACTGTCCCGGCTGCGTTCCCACCTAAGCGCACCCGGGTAACATCTAGAAGTAGTACTAGGGGGCTAGTAGGGTGAGTTCCGGGTAAGAAAATACTCGAGTTTTGCGTTCCCACATACAGCCACCCGTTTGATATCCGTTTGACATCCGGATGTCTCGCTCATGTGGGAAAGGGGTTTTTGAAGGTTTAACACTCTGTAAAGCGCCATGAGACATGTGTAATGTTTTGGCGCTCTATAAATAAAATTGAATTGAATTGAATTGTTGTCTACTCACGCTAGACCTGATGGAACTGGTCCACTGCTGAAGTCCGGAGGCGCCAGCTCTGACGACTGGTCCCTCTTCATGAGCTCAGCGTAGGGCACTGGAGATGAAGGCCTGTGTGTCTGTGGTCTGCAAACACACACACACACACACACACACACACACACACACACACACACACACACACACACACACACACACACACACACACACACTGTGTGTCTGTGGTCTGCAAGGGACGCAACAGACCAAAATAATGACCTTTAATGAGTGAATGGAGGCCTGTGTGTCCGTGGTCTGCAAGGGACGCAGCAAACCAAAATAATGACCTTTAATGAGTGAATAGAGGCCTGTGTGTCCGTGGTCTGCAAGGGACGCAGCAAACCAAAATAATGACCTTTAATGAGTGAATGGAGGCCTGTGTTTCTGTGGTCTGCAAGGGACGCAACAAACCAAAATAATGACCTTTAATGAGTGAATGGAGGCCTGTGTGTCCGTGGTCTGCAAGGGACGCAGCAAACCAAAATAATGACCTTTAATGAGTGAATGGAGGCCTGTGTTTCTGTGGTCTGCAAGAGACACAACAAACCAAAATAATGACCTTTAATGAGTGAATATGTACAGTATACAGCATAGGGCACTAGAGATGGAGGCCTGTGTGTCTGTGGTCTGCAAGGGACGCAGCAAACCAAAATAATGACCTTTAATGAGTGAATGGAGGCCTGTGTGTCCGTGGTCTGCAAGGGACGCAACAGACCAAAATAATGACCTTTAATGAGTGAATGGAGGCCTGTGTGTCTGTGGTCTGCAAGGGACACAACAAACCAAAATAATGACCTTTAATGAGTGAATGGAGGCCTGTGTTTCTGTGGTCTGCAAGAGACACAACAAACCAAAATAATGACCTTTAATGAGTGAATATGTACAGTATACAGCATAGGGCACTAGAGATGGAGGCCTGTGTGTCTGTGGTCTGCAAGGGACGCAGCAAACCAAAATAATGACCTTTAATGAGTGAATGGAGGCCTGTGTGTCCGTGGTCTGCAAGGGACGCAACAGACCAAAATAATGACCTTTAATGAGTGAATGGAGGCCTGTGTGTCTGTGGTCTGCAAGGGACACAACAAACCAAAATAATGACCTTTAATGAGTGAATAGGTATACAGAACATGCTACAAACGTAACCACCTTGTGTATGTTATGTGTTGCTAATGTTTTTTTTATAGTATCTATTTATTTGTTTTTTTCTTTTTAATTTATTTCTGTAGTTGAATGGACACTTGAGCATAAGGAATTTCGATACATATAAATGCTTATTTATGAGTACATGACTTTGGACTTGAATTTGAACTAATGAAAAGCACATTGACCGACCTCTGTGTATGAAATGCGCTAGGCTACATAAATAATCTTGACTTGACTGGGACTGTCGGTGTGTATACATTATGTACATGTATATGTATTGTATGTATCACAGACGCGCACACACACACACTTGGTGAGGGAGTTGAGTTCAATGCTTTCTGCACTCACCCTGCACTGGCTTGTGTTGACATGTTGCTGTTGTTTAAAAGGTCACTCGATGCATCATCTATGTCCTTGTTGTTCTCCATGGTCACACAGTTGGGTAGAGCAGACTCTGGGCAGTGTCCTACAGTACCTTTGGTTTTACTTAGACCAGCTCAGCAGAAAGGAAACGCCACATGCTGGAAATGCAATGGCCACACACAAGGAGACACAGGTGAACATGGAACAAATAATCAAATAACACAGGGCAAGGCAAGCATGGCACAGGTGAACAAAGTAGGCAAGAACTAGGCTAAACGATGAGGCAAGTTAAAACAACTCAATGATTTACTATTATTGGTTTACATGTTTTCCTGTTCTTTTGTTAAGTCGGTGAAATTACAAAAATATGCTAATTATATGATAATATACAAATTAGAAGAGTCAAATGACCCCCTTCATAAACTTTTGCTCATACGCAATGATTTTCATATAACAGAAGGACTTTATCTCTGACCACTTTCAAGTCATGGCCTTTTGAAATTGCTATGCAGAAATCCAGTGTTGTTTTCTAAAACCCTGGCGGTTAAAGGGTTAAAACGACTCAGCTGAGGGGTGGAGCCACAGGCAGCAGGAACAGACATGTGACATAGGCTGTGTCTGAAACATCAGTACACACGCTGGGCAGTGTGCATTTTCCGGAAGTTATGTCAGAATAGACTGTCCGAAAGTCAAGCGCTCTCACTAGTTGGGTACTTCGTTTGGCGTGATTTCCAAGCGTGCATCGATGCATCTTTTTTTGGCCTCAGATATCCCATAATCCATTGCGCAGCGCAGGTCAAGCTCCACACGTCATGCTAATCGCCAACACACCCCCCTCCCTGAGTCAGGTGACGGCAACTAGTTAGTGCTATCCAAATGTAGGTAAGAACGCATACTGAGGAGCAAGCTAACTAAAGCCTACCTTACATTGCCAGACTTTGCAAAGATTTGGAAAAGATTTTTGAAAGACTACAGTCTCAGACCCTCTCACATCTAAAGACAATTCATTGAGTTTTTAGTCACAGACTAGTCACAGGCCAGTCTCAGATTAGGATTTTGCAAAGACTGTGGTCACTATTTACAAGACTGCTGCTAGATTCCTTCAAATTATTTCCATCGTGCACTAGGCTATAGGGCCTACGTCATCATCAACAGGAACTCACATGATAGGCTACTCATATCAAAGTAATTTGTTCGCGTTTCTGCAGCATTGTTTGATAGTGTGACATCACTAACAGATATAGAGTTGTTCTGTCACGTAGAATAGCCGACTAATAAATTATAAGAAATGAAATAACAAATAATCATACAGGCTACAGCTGTCGCCTATTTTGCCCCTTCCGTTTTCGTGTTCGTCGACCGAGGTCACTATTGGTTTTTAATGTTCACGTCACTATTTGCATGAGCCACGACTGAAAAGACTTACGATAATATCAAACATGTTTGATATTGTCGTAACGGCAAAACTAGAAAAAGACTGACTCCGACAGACTTAAAACCTCTAAGATTGGCACCTTACACTAAACGATTTAGATGACGGGAGCGCGCCGAGATTCTAGTACAACTGGCCAGATTTCCGCCCGATTTTGGAAAAGTAGTCGGCGACTGTTAAAACAGACCAAAATCGTGCAATGTAAGCCAGCCTTAAGACGCTACTGGAAAGAAGGTACTATCCAGCGTGCACGCTTGACTTCTGGACACAGCCAAAACAAACTAAGGAACACCTGACACTGGAGAGGAAGTGCGACAAACTACAAAGCAAAACACAAACCCCAAACCACGATGGCATGCCACCAGCGGTCCGCTGTCTGCCAATCTGCTTTTACTATCTGGGATTGCACCGTGATTAAAAGGATATTCCACCATTTTGGGAAATAAGCTAATTTTCCACCTCCTCTCGAGCACAACAATTGATATTTACCTTTTTTGCGTTCATCCAGCTGTTCTGTCAGTCTGGCGATACAACTTTTAGCTCCAGCCTAACATAATTTAGATCATTGAGTTGTTTAGACCGTTAGAATCTGGCCTGCTAGCATCACGCTTTTAACTGACTAAGATTACCAGTTTTCCATACAAAACTTTTCTCTTCTCAAGTTAGAAAGTGCAATAAGGCAAACTGAAAATGAAACCTGGTGATTTTCTAGGCTGATTTGACATGGAACTACACACTCATTCTGGCGTAATAATCAAGGAGCATTACAAATGTACTAGTGCAGTGATATCATGCACTACTACTGCTTGTTGCCTATGGGGACTATTTTCAGGAGCTGCGTGATATCACTGCGCCCATAGTATGTTCCCCAAATGGTGGAATATTCCTTTAAGATGTGTTGTGATGCATTGTGTGGCTGCACGGGATAAAATACAATACAAATAATCTGTATGAATATTATTATTATTCATGATCATTATATCTTGGTGGTTGGTGCCATCGGCCACTCATTTACATTGCAAGTGACAGACTTACAAATTTAGGCTGATCAAAAGCTTATTTGACTTAAATTATTGCCTATTCCCCAGACAATAATCTGGGTTCATCAAGTGATGCGATGGCCACTCACTGTGGACCACCATGAGCTGTATCACTACTAAGGTCTGGAGGCATAGGCATGGAGCTGTTACTCTCCAAAGAGACAAAGCTAATGCTTTCAATTGTGTCACATGTTGCTAGGTAAATCATGAAGTAAGAACTCTCTTCCCTCAAAGTTATGTTGTCACGTTGGCTATATCTCATTTGTGATGTAGGCTACATCTTTCAAGTTCACAGGAAAGCCACTGACATTTGCTTTAGCACGTTGCTTTTCTCTGAGTCTAAAAAAAAACAAATACAGGATGTTGGAGATACTCTCACATACTCTAGCCTACCAAGTGACCAAAACATCAACTATACCATCAGCATCACGATTATACTGTATAATATTGATGCAATTCTTACAATGCACAATGTTAGCCTACCCCTGATAAAGGTTCATTCGTCATATAGGCCATGACATTTGTCATGTAGGCTACATCTTTCAGGTATAGGCTACAGGAGTCAGGACAACCACTGTCATTTGCACAAACATGTCGTATTTCTGTTGGTCACATAAAGGTGTGCCCATTTTGTATGCCCAAAAATATTGTCTAGGCTTTATTAATTTGCAAAAATACAAAAACTGCGGTGAGCAATAACAGTGTTCTGCATTGGATTTGGACCAGACAGGCTTGCCTAACAAGCAGATAAATGGCCTCTAAATATAACCTCTCCTCTCAGATGTCGACCGGGGCAAAGAAAAAAGTTTCCAACCAAAAATCATGAAACAATGTGGTCTACTAGACAGCCTATACTGAGTATCACCTTGTGTAAGCTACTGTGCTGCACACCAAATGTCCTTTTTTAAAGGATAAATAAAGTAAACTTGAACTTGAACTGGTAACACCGTTCTCTCTTCATTTCAACAACAACAAACAACAACAACACCACCATTCACTTTTTTCGTTCTTTCAAAATTGCAAGTTAGCCTACGGGTGCGGTAGTAGGCTATACCCCTCTCTAAATAAGTAGGCAGGTTAATAAAGCAGGACAAACCAACAGGTCTACTCACCACCAAACAGGTTCCTGTAGTAAAATATCAAGTTTCCAAAACGACTCACCAACAAAGCTTGTCCGCTACATGTCTCAACATACGGAAGTCTGGTGATAACTTAACAAACTTTCACTTTCGTTTTGGGAGTAAGCATCAGTCAGGATGACAGAGGCGCTCATGCATGTAGGCTACAGGATGCAACTCAAAGTAGCCTACTATACATTTGGAGCATTTGAGAAGAAAATAACATTTTCAGGCTAACACAGCAAGTTGTAATAAGGTTCTTAAGAATTCTCTTTCCGCAAAGATATCTCACCATGTACAGTAGGCTACAGCTCATTCGTCACGTAGGCTACAACTGTCAGGTCCACAGGAAAACCCCAGACACGTGCACAAGCATGTAGTCACGTAGGCTACATTTTTGCGGGTCGGCAGGAAAACCACAGACATAGCACAAGCACTGTGTATGCTGCCTGAGTCCTCAGATAGCCTAGAAGAGACGCTAAATCCACAGATGACATCACTTACCATAGGGCTGGGATGCATTAGTAAACAAAAACACCCACGTGCAGAGAGAGAGAGAGAGAGAGAGAGAGAGAGAGAGAGAGAGAATTGTATTTGAATTTTGCAATGTAATTCATTGCTGACATAGCCCTGTGATCTCGTCGCTGATGTATCCTGATCTTCATGCGCGAATAAATGGCGAGCTTTGCTTGACAATAACGTTAATCAACTGAAATGTATTGCATTAAAGAGACCCTATGCAACTTTTTCATAGTCATAAAATCGCTCAGAAATCGTTGTTTTGCTTGACTGTCCAGTTTCATCGAAAACAGTATTATTTCCTCCCGCCCCCAGTGTCCCTATCCGCTATTGCAACCTTGCAGTTTCTGCAGGAGACGTATCATCTCCTGTTTACATCTGGAAGTCTGAGACGCGTAAAGAACAAGAAGAACCACGCTTGCATATATATTATATGTATTTATATATAGCCTATGTATAAATATACGTGCTAAAGCTGTCGGGGAAGCTCTGCAGAGAAATATGCAAGCATAAAACGAGCGAAAAACGAAACCGAAACCAGAGATGAAATCGCCAATCCTGCATAGTTCCTCTTTAATTGCATTAACTGCTATGGCCCCATGTACTGTAATACCCCCCCAGGATTTCACTCTCTAAGGTTTTCATCGATCATGGGGAACTAAGATAGATACCTACTTTATTGATTCCGAAGGGGATATTCAAGACCAAGGGGAAATTCAAGGCTACTACTAAATGGGGAAGTTTGATAAATGTCAATACAGAAAATGCAAAGCCTTAATTAGTTCTTTCCACTATACAGAGGCATTACAACTACTGGAAAAAGTACCTAAACTCTCATGGCAAATGCTTTCATTTTTATTGGTCTGTACCAAAAAGCCTCGACAATCAACAGGAATTCAGGACACCATGCAAGACAGATCGGCACAAGAGCATTCGGTAAAAAGCCATAAAACACTCTGATCACCAGACATGAATATGAACTGAAGGGGTTTGAGAAAGTATTAATGAGGGCAAGCCATGCAGACCATGTAGGCTAATGTACACCTCAATACACACAATCAATAATCTGATCGTGCTTATTCTTGTTCACATATCGCATATTTATCAACCCAGGCACCATGCAACTCCATTTCGACACATTGTGAATCAATGAGCTTTTTGAGTGGTTAGCCTATGACATTTTAGCAGACCTTTATTTAGAGTTAGCCTACATATTAGACTTGTGTGCTCTATAATATCATACTTTAGAACAACTATGATCACTCTAAAAACATAATTATTAGTCCAAAGTAGAGAGGTAAAAGCTCTTACCTTGAGATCGTTTGAACAGTAATGTTTCACCTGTACTGGTCGATAACTGTTACAGAGAAACATTCAGTTCCTGTTTCAAGCTGTTGTAAAATGTTTTATAGCTTATAGATCCTTCAGCCTCTGCTTAAACACACAATGACATTGTGTCTGTCAGCCTTGAGAGGATTTGCTTAAACACACACTGACATACATGGTGTAGGTGCAGTTGCTGTTTGGGACTGAACATAATGCAGCACAGGTCATGGGGTTCATTTCTTACACATTGCCATCACCGTAACACCAAACCCATCCACACAGGCACCCACAGATCATTCTATTAAAGGGTATTAGAGGGGGAATGTCAACCCCATCTCTCTGTGTGCATATGTGTGTGTGTGTGTGTGTGTGTGTGTGTGTGTGTGTAGAAATGCTGTGACATTGTGAAGCTGCATAGAAATAGTAGGCCTCCTCCAGGTCAGATTACAGGGAATTTGGCCTAAGTGTATGTGCGTGTGTGTGTGTGTGTGTGTGTGTGTGTGTTGACATTCAGGCGAAGAAAGACATCATATGTCTGTGTGTTTGTGTACACGCGTGTGTCTGTGTGAATGTGGACATGAGGCATGGCATGCCCGCCTTCATATGAAAATCTTGAACTTAGAAATAGGCACTAAAAAATGGGCGAATTAGAACAAAGCCTACCTGTGATGTCAAATATCGCAAAGCCATTGAAGTTCAAATGGGGTTGCCGCAGAGGGCGCCATTTAGTCAAAAGGGCCATTTCAATACCCAGAGTTTATTTTTATGAATCAAAGTTGAATATACTATTTAACATCAGAGAAAAATAGTAAAATACTCAATTAATCTATTCTATGTCCTCTTAACTTGCTACATTTTGTCTTGAGGAAGCTTTTGTGTGGTCATTTGATATAAGGTAAGTGGTAACTAAGCTTACTACATTGTCTAAGCAGCTTGCGCATCACTGCTTAGAACACACTCTAGCCCCTCCCAGTTGATGATGCAGAGATGTCGTGTTAGCAGCTGCACAGCCTCAGAGAGTCAAGAGAATTACTACAGGAGGAGCGTAGCCTTCAGGCCGTCACAGATCAGGTATTGCTTTTTTTTTTACAATACAACTTATATTATGTATTCCGTTGTGGTGCACATTACACATTGCATTCATTTCATACCATGTTTGAGAGATGTAGAACATAAAACACAAGTAGAACTGTGTCCATACTGATTACAAACTCATACTATACTATATTACAGTATACGCATTGTACTCATACATTATGTGTTAGAACAGTAAGGTTTTTCATGCAGAGGTCATTTTAAAAACATGACATCGGTATAACAATACGCTTAGATGGCTGTGAATGTTTAACAGTTGGCTAAATACACTCTATTACACACATACACTTGAAGTTTGTTTTAGGACCTATTGTTCTTATGCAGTTCCATGAGGTGAAATGTTATATCCTGCCCCATATGCAGTTAAGTTGTAATACTGCCTAAAAAAAGGTTGTTTGACCGAAATGAATTGAATACAAATTCATCTGAATGTGTATGATATAATCCCTTCATGATAGTAAAAATAGTTACAGACTAAGTATCAACAAATTGACATTAAGATAAATAATTTGTGAGCCATGCACAAATGGAAGGCAAAAGTGTAACCAAGGACAATATTACATGGGAAAAACACTCAGACCTGAAAAAAAACATGAGGTCAAAATGCAAAACGGACAAAAACTAACTAAACTAATGCTAATTGGTGTAAATGTTTTTTTACAGTCTCATTGTATTGTGTGGATGGCCTAGTTTATGTTGTTATAAACCCTCTGTAGTTAGCTGAACCGGTGACACTGTTAAACCAATGTTAAAATCACTCCCACATCTAATCACGTTCACAGGAAACTCAAACTGCAGCTACAGGAAGTCTGAAATCATTGTGGTTTAGTGTTCTCTGTCTCTACGCTGATGATACGTGACTGTTCAGAGAAGCCCTCGTGCACATGATCATGTTAACTTTTCACCTTAAAATCACCATCATTCTGTAGATCTATTTGCGCATCAGATCACATACACCATTCACCCCTTATGTGCCAATCAGCACATGTTTTAATATTCATGACAAAAATATCATGTTATGATAAGTAAGCAATCTACATATTTATCTATCCTGAAAGATTGTACATCTTCCACTCATGACGCTCTTGTGTCACGTTTGATGCACTATAGTTAGGAACTATAACAATAAATGTTCTCGAAGTCCGAATTCATATATTTACCAGAAAAAAAAAGAACATGACGTAATGGTTAACCTGGATCAAAATATCCTGATACACTATTGTTGACCATATTTTCCTCTCTATTTTGACCATATTTTCCTCTCTATTTTCCTATTTCCCACTATTTTGCTAATGACCACACTTCAAATCCAATGTTGGGTAAAGGCATTTTTACAGATTTACAGAAGTCTATGATATTTTCCACTATTTTGCTAATGTTGAGTTCCAGGTTGCTGTTGAGCTGCCAGCTGTGAGGCTCCTGTAGGCTGACTGATCATTGTTTTTGATGAGGACGAGGACAGTGGTGTTGTTGATTATGAGGTCTAGGACAGTGTTGTTGTTGTTGTTGATGATGAGGACAGTGGTGTTGTTGATGTGGAAAGTGGTGTTGTTGATGAAGAGGCCTGCACTCAGTGAAGGTTGTCTCCAAAATGTTGTAGCAGTGTTGGTGTATTTTTACAACATTACCGCACCAGTTGTTGTTGACATAGCACATACCAACGCCCTTAGATTGCCCACTCGCAGCTGTGTCGCAGCCTGAAAACTCTGAGGAACTCTGTTTTAATGTTCTATAAAACATGGCTCCATGGAAGTATATCCAACGCTGCTGTCTCCATGTCATTACAGAGGGAGTGAACATTAGATTAGACAGGTGGCAGGCAGAGGTGTGCATTGTCCTCTCTTTCTCCTCCACTGCAGAGTATTGGTTCGCTTGCCTCTGTACGCAATATCTCTGATTGGTACATAAATGCCAATGTACTGCCAATGTCATCTTTAATTTTTTTCTGAAAGTCATGACATTAAGTGCTTCAAATCTTCAATTAGCCTCTCATTATTCAGGACATGTAGGCTACATAAAGCCTATGTTTCAGGTGATTACAAGCCAAAAGACAAGCCCGCAGCCCATACATTTTGAAGTAGCCTAGGCAGTAAGCTAGGCTAACATTATGCCTATATAAGCAGATCCGGGTGTTAACTGTGGCAAGTGTGCCATAGGAAAAATCCTAAGACACCGGATCTCCTTATATAGAAGATGGTAGTTATTTTGTAGGCAAACTTCAGAGGTCTATTATTGTTGGGCATGTCGCATGGAGCCAACCCATTCTCATCTCTGGGCGTCATATAAGGCCGTTTTGTCACGTCCTTCGGCGTTTTCTACTCACGCATATAGCACCCTTGATGGAGCACATGTTTTGAAAGAGTTGTACTGAAGATTTTTGATTGATGTCAGGTGTGTTGTGGGGCATAACATCCAATGAATAAATCAATGATAGTTCCATTTCCCATTCCCATTCCCATTAGCTTTAAATGGCGGGTTTACCAACTGATATAAAGGCCTTCTTGAGGCCCTCCCAGTAGGGACAGAAATGTTTCCCTCATGGAAGTTCTCTTCTTCTCCAGGATGGGGAGCACCAGCTCTAACCAGAGGCATCTCTTCCCTACACACACCTGTGTGTCCATGACCAGTGATCAGTCCATAGATCAAATAATCAACTCTACAGGAGAAGACTCTTGTGCTGGACAGTAAGATCTTGACTCCAATCGTCATGCTATAGAATGCTGTGTGTGTGTGTGTGTGTGTGTGTGTGTGTGTGTGTGTGTGTGTGTGTGTGTGTGTGTGTGTGTGTGTGTGTGTGTGTGTGTGTGTTACATACCACGCACTAAACCTACAGATTAGAGGAAATGGCTTTTGGGAACCAAAATTAAGCACACACAGGTCACTGTGGTACTGCATATTAATATGCACATGTATTTTGTGCATTTTGTATTTTATTGTGTATTGTGGTAAAGCACTTTGTGATTTTATCTGTGAAAAGCGCTATACAAATAAAATACTTACTTACTTACATGTGCTGGCCTCCCCCTATATCCAGACTCCCCGTGTGTGTGTGTGTGTGTGTGTGTGTGTGTGTGTGTGTGTGTGTGTGTGTGTGTGTGTGTGTGTGTGTGTGTGTGTGTGTGTGTGTGTGTGTGTGTGTGTGTTTAATGTTCTGAGCTAATGTGGTGATGGAAGTTGTTCTCTGCTTGTTCTCTAGAGTAAGATCTGCTCCTGAGGAGGATGGTGCTGCCCCTAACACCAGTCTCTCTGAGGAACAATGCACAAGCCAGGGAGCTACCAGGTGAGGAGTGTGTGTGTGTGTGTGTGTGTGTGTGTGTGTGTGTGTGTGTGTGTGTGTGTGTGTGTGTGTGCGTGTGTGCGTGCGTGCGTGCGTGTCAGGTGTGTGTGTGTGTGTGTGTGTGTGTGTTTGTGTGCGTGCGTGCGTGCGTGCATGCGTGCGTGTGTGTGTGTGTGTGTGTGAGAGAGGGGGGTCTACCCATGTCACAATTACACTGGGTCATTGATGTACAGTACATTGTGGTCAGAAATCTCCAGGCACCTTCACACTGAACGTTTATTCACAATGCTGGGAGCAGGTCACCAGCCACACCATAGCTCTGTAACATTACTCAAAGTTGTCTAGGGCAAGGTCCCATCTTATACATGTTAGTTGTATTGTGGTAATACAAATCATATAAGTACAATGGTCTTATCCAACACTCCTCATGCATGCCAAAATACAACAATACATGGACACTTCTTGGACATCGCATGTGAACCATACACCATACACAAGTCATGTGGCTGCTCTAAGTAAGTTAGATAATTGGTCAATACAAATACATCCTTCAGCATTTCCTAGTCATGGCATGGTCTGTCATAAGGCCTATTCGGACGGGACTTATTTTACAGGGGGATGTAGAGTAATGCAGGTTTATCATATGACCTCTGTAATGTAAGTGTCCAATTCGGACGGGACTAGACATCTCTGTCATTTGATTTGACATGGGAGGTGTAACTACGTTTACGTTCTGCCGTCACATCTTCGACGCCGTGCATGTGATACTTAGCGTCAGTTGCGTGCGGCATTTTCAGATTTCAAAGACTACAGATTGGTTTAACTAGCGAACGTTAGCTTTATGTTATGCCATAAGTAGTTTGAAATGGCTAACAACATCAAGCCATTAGGCAAACTAGCTAACGTCCCATTAGAAGCTGCACAGCATGTTATGTTTTCATTTAGACTATGGTGGAATTGTTTTTAAATCAGGGTGTGATGAATTATTAGACATCTTTACAGAGGGTTGCGTTAATTAATATTACGGTAATTTATCCGGACCGTTTGACGGAAGGTAAAAGTGGCTGTAAATTTCACCGACATACTCCGTTATGTTTACTGACATGGCGCTTCCGGACGGGACTAAATTCCCTGGTAATTATTACTTTACCTGATGTCACCCCATAAAACTAATCCCGTCCGAATAGGCCTTTAAACATATTTACAGAGGGTCGCGTTCACACGGGATTAATATTACCTACGGTAATTTATCCGGACCGTTTTACGGAAGGTAAAAGTGGCTGTAAATTTCACCGAAATACTCAGTTATGTTTACTGACATGGCGCGTCCGGACGGGACTAAATTCCTTGGAAATTATTACTCTACCTGATGTCACCCCATAAAACTAATCCCCTCCGAATAGGCCTATAGCCTGGTCATACCAAACCCTCATACTAATATCGTACAGAGGGTCTGGACCTACTCCATTCAGAATCGATTTCAGGCAGGAGGCGTGAACTCTGTTGAAGTTTGACACGATTGGTCGTGACAGCTATAGAGACTATGACGCGCATATGCCCCCCCCATTCGTTGATTGGTCCGGATGGAATGCATCCTGAGAAATCGAGTTCAATGGGATCAGACCCAGACGTAATGGTGAAGAGAAAATTGAGCAAAGCTTACGGAGGGCTATGCCAGGCTAAGTCTGTCAGGATATTTCTAATATTACTGCCTCAGGCAGAATACCCTGAACTCGTGACAAAAGGGCCTTTATTAGAAAGATGTGACATGGAGAGCAAATGACAGGCAAAGCAAAGTTGATGCACAGTATTGAATGTATAGAAAAGCAAACAAATAATACATGAAAATGCAATGTTAATCACCTCTATATAATAAAATCTAAATTAGTATTCACTTTTAATGCATATACACTTATTAGTAATCGCCTCTAGAAAGGAGTAGATCCTATGCACTTCTGCAAACAACTGGTGCATCCACGGCAGAGAACAAGCTGAACAAACTGAGGGAAAATACTGCAGCACAGAAGTTTTTGAGACTTGATTTTTAATGCAATGGTGCACAGCAAAAAGACTAACGTTTCGATGTTGATTACTCTGACGAAGATGTAATCAACATCAAAACGTTAGTCTTTTTGCTGAGCACCATTTTAGTCTCAAAAACTTCTGTGCTGCTACGGTATTTTCCTTCAGTAGTAATCGCTTCTATTGCATAAGATGGGTTAGTAATCCACAATTTCTACCACAACATGTGTGTGTGTGTGTGCATGTGTGTTTTTGAATGGTCTTCAATCTTGTTTTCACACACAGATATCAGGAAATCCACAAATCCCACCTGCAGAAGAAGTTTCAGTCTCTGATTGAGGGAATCCCACAGCAGGGAGACACCAGACTCCTCCATGAGATCTACACAGATCTCTACATCACTGAGGGGGGAAGAGGAGAGGTCAATGATGAACATGAGGTCAGACAGATAGAGAGGGCTTCCTGGAGAGAAGTAGCACAAGACACACCCAACAAATGCAGTAACATCTTTAAACACTTCTCTGGACAAGGCAAACCCATCAGAACAGTGCTGACAAAGGGAGTGGCTGGCATTGGGAAAACCGTCTTAGTGCAGAAGTTCATTCTGGACTGGGCTGAAGGAACAGCACATCTGCACAATCAGGATGTTCACTTCATATTTCCTTTCCTTGTCCGGGAGTTGAACCTGATGAAGGAGAAGAAACTCAGTCTGATGGATCTTATTCAGCACTTTTTCCCAGAAATCGAAGATCCCAGAGTCTTCACCAGTTCAGCACTCAGAGTCATGTTCATCTTTGATGGTCTGGATGAGTGTCGACTTCCTCTAGATTTCCGCTCCAACCCAAGGTGTTGTGATGAGAAAAAGCCAGTCTCAGTAGACGTTTTGCTGACAAACCTCATCAAGGGGAATCTGCTTCCTTCTGCTCTCCTCTGGATCACCACCCGACCAGCAGCAGCCAATCAGATCCCTATTGAGTGTGTGGACCGGGTGACAGAAATAAGAGGATTTAATGACACACAGAAAGATGAGTACTTCAGGAAGAGAATCAGAGATGAGAATTTGGCCAACAGAACTATCACACACCTTAAGTCATCCAGAAGCCTCTACATCATGTGCCACATTCCAGTCTTCTGCTGGATTTCAGCTACTGTTGTAGAGAAAACATCAAAAGAATCAGACAACATGGAAATGCCAAGGACTCTGACTCAAATGTATTCACGCTTCTTGATCATTCAGACAAGCATGAAAAAAATTAAGTACACAGAAAGAAAAGAGACAGAAGAAGAGGTGATTTTCAAACTGGGGAAACTTGCTTTCCAACAGCTGGACAAAGGTAATCTGATCTTCTATGAGAAAGACATGAGAGAGTGTGGCATTGACATCACAGAAGCATCAGTGTACTCAGGTGTGTGTACTCAGATCTTCAGAGAGGAGTCTGGGAAGGTGTTCAGCTTTGTGCAACTGAGCATCCAGGAGTTTCTTGCAGCTCTCTATGTGTTCCTCTGTTTCAGAAACAGACAGGAAAACATGCCTGACCAACAGCAAACCTCTCAGCACTCTGCTCTGTTCAGAGATACAACCCTTCATGACCTACACAAGACCGCAGTGGACCTGGCCTTACAGAGTAAGAATGGACATCTGGACCTTTTCCTCCGCTTCCTTCTGGGCCTCTCACTAGAGTCCAATCAGAATATCTTGCACCTACAGCCCTGCTTGCACCTATTGCCACAGAGCAGTAGCCAATCATATAGCTCAGAACAAACAGCACAATACGTCAAACAGAGGATCAGAGATCAGAGTAGCTCAGACAGAAGGATCAACCTGTTCTACTGTCTGAATGAGCTGAATCACCATGCTGTAGTGGAGGAGAAATGCAGCTCACGAACTCTGCATATACATGTGCTCATACCAGGAGAGTGGGAGACTATGCAATTTGAGTTTAAGATGTCAGAAGAGCAGCTGGCTGAGTTTGATGTGCATAAGTACATAAAGACTCCAGTGAAAGATCAGACTGAACTCCTCAGTCCTGATGAAGTTCTTCAGAAGCTGCAGCCAGTGGTCGCAACATCTACATCCGCTAGGTAGATAACACTGTGTGTGTGTGTGTGTGTGTGTGTGTGTGTGTGTGTGTGTGTGTGTGTGTGTGTGCGTGCATGACAGTATCATCCTGAACCAGCAACCCTTCCCTCAACACCACCATCTACAGGCCGATGGGTGCACAGTAACTAAATATACACACAAATTAATTTACTTGATATCCTGCCATAGATTACATTCCACACAATTTGGCATAATCCCAGAGGATGTGAGGTTGATTATACACATGAAATGTGGTGCAGTTCATAACATCTCATGTGAAGATAGGAGTGATTAGAGCAGTATAATATTGAATTTTCTTTTCTTTTTTTTTACCATTGGGGTGCAAATCACAAATGATTGGTCTTACAGTAAGCTAAGTTGATGCTCTTCAGACCAACATTAACATTTTGTTATCCTCGGTGCCACAGTAGTGGGCCTATACTGTAAATTAAGCTCTGCCTAAATGATGATGTCATACAAATGTGAAAAATGGAGGGTACAAATTTGAGGACAAAGTGGAATGTCACAGCTCGCTTGCGTAGCCTACGGTCTCGTAGTAGTCTAAGACTTGCAGTCCGCTGGAAAACAATTATGAGAGTGGTATGAATACAAATTAAACACAGTCACAGTAACATTCAACAAGGAAGGATAAACAGTAAAAAAAAGTTACTTACACACAATGTCATCATTATGTCTACAATGCCATATACTGACGAAAATCCCACTTTTCATACAATGGTGTGTGTGTGTGTGTGTGTGTGTGTGTGTGTGTGTTTGTAGTGGATATGATGATGTTAAAGTCAGCAAGTAGAAGTGTGTGTGTAAGTTTGTAGTGGTGATGAGAGGCGGAGGGAAACAATTCTGTGTGTGTGTGTGTGTGTGTGTGTGTGTGTGTGTGTGTGTGTGTTAGAGAGAGTGAGGGGAGTGTAGGTGTGTGTGAAAGACAGTGTGTGAAAATGTGAGTGCCTGTGAGTTTATGTTTACTGTCACGGTTTGGGGTTTGTGTTTTTGTTTAGGACTTTTAGTTTGTAGTTTGTCTTACTTCCTGTCCAGTGTCATGTGTTCTTTCACCTGTTAAGTTCAGCAGGGGCAGGGGTAGGAGAGTGTGTAGCTGTGTGTGAAAACAGAGTGAGAGGATTGGTGATCAATATTCAGACGATTAACTCTGTTTCAGGCTGATCAACTGCGATTTGACCGATAATATCTGTTCCTACCTGGCCTCTTCACTGACGTCACACTCATCAAATCTCAGGCTGCTGAACCTGGGTAACAACAAGCTGCAGGACTCAGGAGTGGAACTTATATGTTCTGCTCTTTGTCATCACAACTGCAAACTGGAGGAACTACAGTAAGCATCACTTCATGTCCAGAGTGTGAGTGGGGATGGTGTGTGTTTGTGTGATGAGGTTAAAGACATCAGGTAGTGTGTGTGTGTGTGTGTGTGTGTGTGTGTGTGTGTGTGTGTGTGTGTGTGTGTGTGTGTGTGTGTGTGTGTGTGTGTGTGTGTGTGTGTGTGTGTGTGTGTGAAAGAGAATGAGAGAGTAGAGGATTGGTGATCAATATTCATATGTTTAACTCTGTTTCAGGCTGTATGGCTGTGATCTGACCGATAAGAGCTGCTCCTATCTGGCCTCTGCACTGAAGACATCATACTCATCGAATCTCAGAGTGCTGAGCCTGGGTAAGAATAAGCTGCTGCGGGACTCAGGAGTGGAACTTTTATGTTCTGCTCTTAGTCATCAAAACTGCAAATTGCAGGAACTACGGTAAGCATCACTTCATGGTGTGTGTGAGTGTGATTGTGTTGTGGATGTGGTAGTCGGGTTTAAACAGATAAGGTGTGTGTGTGTGTGTGGGTGGGGGGTTAAAACAGCAGTATGTACACTGACCAACATATGCTGAACAGATCCCTGTTTTTTAAACTGTCAAGCTGTAATTTGCCAGCAGGCAGGGTGTACATATTCAGATGAGCACCTCATCACACAATGAAACAGATAGCATTTTTACCCCTTTTCCACTGGGCATTTTTGTAACGGTACGGTACGGCACGGTACGACTCTATACCCTGATTGGGAGCATTTCCACTGCGGATTGGAGGGTGGACCCGTTACTATTTTTAGTACCTACTCGTACCTGTTTCAGATGTCTCTTTTCCACTGCCAAACTAGTCCGACTCTACACGGTTTAGGTGGAAAAGCAAAATGTACTGGTACCGTGCCGTACCGTGTAGAGCCGCACTATACCTTGCTGTGTAGAGTCGGACTAGTTTGGCAGTGGAAAAGGGACATTTGTGTATAGCTACAAACATGCCAACGTTAGCCTTTTTTCAGTGTTTCTTGCCCACCAAGCATCCATGGTAGTCACATGACTGAAAAGTATGAACACAGTGAAACTGCTCATTACAGTGTGGCTTTTTAGTGTGACCAGCCTAAGGCACACCTGTGCAATAATCATACTGTGTAATCAGCATCTTGATATTCCACACCTGTGAGGTGGATGGATTATCTTGGCTAAGGAGAAAGTCAGATTTGGACAGATGTTATTTAAAAACAATATTTGAGAGATGCATGCCTTTTGTCTATAGAGATAGTCTTAGATCTTTGAGATCAGCTCATCATACAGGAGAGGAGATGGAGAGTAAGAGTGTGTGTGAGTGAGATTGTGTCTGAGTGAGAGAGTAAAAGAGAGTGTGTGTGTGTGTGTGTGTGTGTGTGTGAGGGAGAAGCAGGAGAGTCTGTGTGTGTGTGTGTGTGTGTGTGTGTGTGTGTGTGTGTGTGTGAAAGAAAGTGAGTGAGTGAGAGAGAGCAGAGGATTGGTGATTAATATTCAGTTGTTTCAACTCTGTTTTAGGCTGTGGTACTGTAATCTGACAGATACGAGCTGTTCTTATCTGGCCTCTGCACTGAAGACATCACACTCGTCAAATCTCAGAGTGCTGCACTTGAGTGACAATAAGCTGCTGGACTCAGGAGTGGAACTTTTATGTTCTGCGCTTTGTCATCAAAACTGCAAACTGGAGGAACTAGAGTAAGAATCAATTAATTTGTTTATGAGTTTGTGTGTGTGTGTGTGCGTGTGTTTGTGTGTGTGTGTGTGTGTGTGTGTGTGTGTGTGTGTGTGTGTGTGTGTGTGTGTGTGTGTGTGTGTGTGTGTGTGTATGAAAGTGAGTGAGAGAGAGTAGAGTGATTCATATTCAGATGTTTAACTCTGTTTTCAGGCTGTTTGACTGATCTGACCGATGAGAGCTGTTCCTATCTGGAATCTGTTCTTAAGTCTCCCTCCTCAAATCTCACAAAGCTGGACCTGATTGGCAATCTCCAGATTAGTGCATCAGCTGTAGACAAGCTCTGTGGTCTAATGAGGGACCCACGCTGTAAACTGGAGACACTAGAGTGAGTAAATATCAAAACATGGCACTCGGGTCTTTAGAACATGAGATCCAATATACCTGTCTTTTATCTCCTGTCTTCTCTGTGTTCCTCTGCTTTTAATCATCCATCCATCTTTCATCCCTCCCTCTGTCTCTCTCCCTTCTTGCCCACCCTGTCTCTCTCCCTCTTTTTCTGACTGACATCTCAACTGGCTTTGGTTTTCTTTATTTCTTTATATTCTACTTCCTATATCTCTCTGTCTTTCCCTTTTCATACCAACCTCTTCTTTTTCAGACTGACAATCTTTCATATATGTTTTTCTTTCCATTTTACTTTCTTTCTTTCTTTCTCCCTGCCTGCCTGCCTGTCTTTCTTTCAATTTTACTTCCTTTATATCTCTCTCTGAAATGGGTAACCTAATAGTTTAAAGTGACAAAAATGTGGTGATGTTATTTGTCATCTTACTCATCATGTGTGTGTTTGGTTGTGTCTTTCTGCCTTCTGCCCACACCTCTCCCCCCTTTCCTCTTGTCATCCATTTATATCCTTTATAGTTGTCTTTCTCTCTGTCTGTCACACTGTTTCTTAGTTGTTATTGACACTGAATGATGATCCTCTTCTCTCCTTTATCCCACAGAGCTAATTATAGAGTACACACACACACAGAGAGAGAGAGAGAGAGAGAGAGAGAGAGAGAGAGAGAGAGAGAGAGAGAGAGAGAGAGAGAGAGAGAGAGAGAGAGCAGCAGCACACACACCAGCAGCACACAGTAAACAGCCTTATTCTTGAGTGGAGCTCAGCAGTGAGATGAATGGAGAATGGAGGCGCGTCCTGATCAGCCAGAGATGATTGACAGCATGCAGCATGGACTCCACAGATAGAGGAGGACCAGTCACTCTCCAACATGTGCACAGATGGACATGTGGACTGGGGTGGACATTGTTTGAATATCAATACCTGTTGTATCTTTTTCATGTGACATTTTTCATGTGACATTGTTTGAATATCAATACCTGTTGTATCTTTTTCATGTCATGTATGAAACCATATGGACATATAGACTGGGGTGGACAGTGTATTAACACCTATCACCAGCTGTCTTGCAGGGAGTATTGATAGAAAATAAAAAAAATATTTGCCAGTTGGGTTTCTTTATTCTGTAACATTCTATAGTTCCTTATTCTGCAGCTTCTACAAGCTAGTCGGAAGTATGCAATTTTTTATACGTTTTGGAAACCTTACAAATGCAATTTCAAATTGTACTTGAATACTTGAGTACTTTGACTTGAGTACAATTTTGAACATGCAACTTTTACTCGCACTGTGTGTGTGTTTGCTGCACTGGGCGGAAGGTCTCTCCAGCTCCCTGCAGCGCAAGTATGCAGCCATTTGAAGGCTTCAGATCACTTAATTAAATGAGGTTTCCATCTAAACCTGAAATAAACACATTTTATTCAAACACCTGAATGCCTGTAGAGTCTCTCTGGATACCAACTCATATCTGCCCTCACTCATTCTCTCTTTCTCTATCACTGTCTGGTATGGAAAGACCACTGCCCAGAACAGGCTACAGCTAGACAGAATACGGCCGAGAGGATCATAGGTTGCAAAGTTACCCCCTTACCAGAAATCTACAAGGCCCACATGCAAAGGAAGGGCATGCAAATCCTGATGGATGTAACTCTCCAAATCTCCTTAGCATCCTCCCATCAGGCAAAAGTCTTAGGGCTATTAGTGCTTTTTAAATAGCACATACTGTAGTGCAATTAGATTTTTAAATAGCTCTCTATCTTTGCACCAACACCTCATGGAGGTAGATCAATCCAATGTTTTTTTCTTTTACAACATGTTTTAACCTGTAATCGTGCTTTTATGCCACCACATTATATGTTCTGCTATATTTGCACTTCTGGATGTGAACTTCCACGGTCACTTGCCACTTTATACCTGCCTATGTAGGGACGAGCCATGTTGGAGCGAATGTATCATACTTTGTCTTATGTCTATGTCTGCGTCTCAGGCTTCCTGTTTTTGTGTGGTGTTGTCTTGTCTATTGTGGAGCATACCGCAGCAAATTCCTAACAACTTTTGTTGTATGGCAATTAAAGTATTGAATCTTGAATCGTGAATCTCATCTACCTGCAGGCTACAGTGTGGAAATGTGATCTTAGTTATTAGACTACTGCAATACAATCATCTGGCACAGTGTTGCTTTGAATGGAAAGATGACCATAGTGATCAATGCGTACCATGACCAACTACAGACAGAAGAGAAAATAGAACATTTTGAAGGGAAAAAATCACATATTCAATGTTGTTATGGCATAGAAACAATGACACAAAGGGAATGACAACAGGTTCATCACATGTTTAGACATCTTAGCCCTTGTCCGCCAAAGTTGCATGATTGCGACAAGCAACTACTAATTGAAACAGCAATATATCCAAGTAGGGTGACAAATCTCATTTGTACTCTGCACCACATGTTGGCAGACATCCAGAGCTTCGATTCCAGCCAAATTCGATACATACAATTTTCAGGAAGCACTTGTATTACTCGCTAAAAACAAACGAAGAAGACACGTTTCCTTTTAAGCAGAAATACACCAAATGTTGAAAAAAAAGTTCCCGTGTGAGAAAGAAACGCATTTCATTTACATATTTTAAGTAAAAAAACAAGCATGTTTTTATAGTTCTATGTCAACACATTTAGGAAAACTGAAAGGTCAAATCACCAAACCTACGTCAAATCTACAAACCTTTTCCATCACATTTATATCGATTTAACTCCTTAATCCACCTCTGGCGAGCAAATTAACTAATCGCGACAAAACCGAGGTTAGAGCGATATAAGCCATTTTCCATCACATTTGTCACACTAACTTTTTTTTTATTATTCAAAATTTATCACACATCACATACATTCTTAAACATAGCCATGCCACAATACGTAAAACAATAAGGACAAGACAGCAAAATATGCAACAAGACAGACAAAAAAAAGACAAAACTTATAATGCTAATAATCCTACGTTACCACAATCCATGGGTCTATCCAATCATTCATAGGAGTGTATCTTTTTATAGTCTCTATATAATTCAATACTAAGGACCATGTGGATAAGAAATCTTGCAGTCTTGAGTGTTGCTGGCTAAACATATCTTCCATGGGCAATAAGTCTATTATCTGCTCCAGCCATTGACCCAAAGTGGGTCCTGGCTGGGATATCCATGTGGTAAGTATTTTTTTGCAACATATGAAAACATTGTAAACAGACATTTTTTTGCACAGGGAAACTTGTTTCCCAGGTCATAGTTCAGCAAATACAGCATAGGGCATAGCTCAAAAGTACAGTTACAGATGTCTTGAATTGCTATATGGATCTTCTGCCAAAAGGAGTAAACAATTTTACAATGGCAAAATAAATGCATAAATGTTCCTAGTTCAGTTCCGCACTTCCTACACATAGGAGAATTTGTGTCATCAAACTTATTAAGCTTCACTGGGGTTATATAATATTTAAACAGGAATTTATAATTAGTTTCTTTAACTTTAATGTTAACAGTTGAAGGTGAGGTCAGTTCAGTACACAGAGTTAACCATTCTTTTTTGCTGAATTTTATTTTAAGCTCTATTTCCCAGTTTGTTCTTAAGGAAGAAAAGGAATTCTGGGAGTTTTCAGACAAAATTCTATACAGTTGAGATATCTTCCCTTTTACCGAAGTGGCAGAAATAACAAATTCTTCCAACTCAGTGGAATAGAGTCTAAGTTGTCCTTTTTTTTGTAAAGACATAATAATATGACGAACTTGCAAATATTTGAAAAAATCTGTTTTGGGAATTTGATATTCTGTACAAATAGCAGTAAAAGATTTAACAGACTCAGAGTCCCCATCTAACATGTCCGAAAAAGTTTTCAGACCATGAAATGACCAGTTTCGAAAGTCGGTTTGACAGAGAGCTAGAAAGTCGGGGTTGAATGCAATAGGGGATTCTTTGCTTATATGTGCTTCTGTACTCAGGTGCCTGTTACAATCTCGCCAAGCTTCTAATGTGGCTCGTAAAGGGGGCAACCCCTCTACATTAATCAAAGATTGGAATTTGTTGACATAAAGTGTTGTTGTGATCTCTAATGGATAGCATGTTAATGATTCCAATGCGACCCAAAGAGAACTACTGTAAGAGAACACAGGTTTTCTTAGGTATTACAAAATAATAAATAATAATTCCATAGAAATGGCTTCAACAAGTAGGGCCTAGTAAACACTAACTTCTGAAATTCAATATCGTACAGATATCTTTTGATACCATTTTAACTATACTTAGTGGTCGTAGTGGTTAAAATATGGTGACAATTGGTGACCTAGTAATACTGTCTCCACCAATTTAGCTAGATAGATATATATATTTTATTATATTTTATTTTATTTATTGTATTTTATTTTATTTCTTACTTAACTGCTATAACAAATCAGTTGTGTGAGTGTGATGTCTGCCCATAATCTCCCCCCTCAATACATCATTCAGTATTATTCATGTTATTGCATTTCACCCCCACTAGATGGCAGTGTAAGACAAGGAATAAGTTGCAGTGTTGGCATTTTGTGAATGACTCGGTGGACTGTTGATCGGGGTACATGGAATACCCGTGACACTACACGATATGACAGTCCATGAGCAAGCCAGTACAGATATATGAGGACCTCCAGTTCATGGCCCCAGCCATGATCCTGCTCGCTTTTCAGCAGTCTCTGCAGGGCATGTATGGCACGTCTACATGAGCTCCAGCTCCACATTGAACCATAGCTGCAGGATGGGCACATTGACATTGACGCATCGAGTGCTGTCCCATTTCACAGGTAAAGATTCCAATCCCTTAACACTTCTC
>NC_084994.1:7461140-7531140 GCF_963854185.1 Sardina pilchardus
GATCCAGCTCTCTTAGATGGGAGGGGTTTGAAGTCAGAGCTGAAGCCAGAAAACCACAACCCTTCTCTGAGATGAGACAATCAGAGAGCCTGAGAGAGAGAGAGAAGGGGGGAGAGAGAGAGAGAGAGAGAGAGAGAGAGGGGGGGGGGGGGGGGTTAATATGGTGACAATGACGTGAAGTATTGAAATAGCACACACTCCTCCTTAAACACTTTTTTTATTGAACTGAAAGAAACATCTCCTATTAAGGTTTTGCATCTACGTACGTCATTATGTCATGTGACTGTTTGTTTACAACTGGTGTGGTTGTCTGCGTAGGGCTGTGCAATAAATCAAATTTATCGTGATTATGACTTCCAACAATTATGAAAATAGCATAATCGAAATATAATTATTATTTTGCAACATTCAGTTTCATTACAATGCTCTCCTTTTGTCTCAAGTTGTTGTGTGCATTATCTTTTGACAATTTTCAAAATTCAATTAAAACATTTGAAAAATGTACATTTTGAATATGGATAATAGTTCCAAAATCACAGAGTACATGTCTAATAATCGTGATCTCAATGTTGAACAAAATAATTGTGATAATGACTTTTACCATAATCGAGCGGCCCTAAGTCAGCGTGGTAGTCAGAGCCGTAGACATACAGCGGTGTTGCATTACGTTACACATAGGCCTACTGTAGTTACTATGGTTACAAATATCTCGTGGAGAAGAGGAGACATCTTTTCGACTCATTATGTGTCTAAAATCGAGGTGCCGGCTTGTTGTGCCTGTTCCATGAGGCAGCAGTGTGCTAGGCTGCTCGCCAAATCTAGCCTGTTAATCAAATTCATGTATGAAAAAGTTAGGCTAGCCAATGAAGGTTCAGTGCGTTGACTAGGCTATAGGTTGACTACCAGTCGGCAATTAAACAAAGAATCACGTGACCAAAACGTCACAAGCAAAACCTTAATTCAGTACATATATACATGTATATGACATTGTTGGACAGTGGACTTTAAGGATAGCCATTATTATTATTATTATTATTATTATTATTATTATTATTATTATCATTAACAGTAATATAATACATTACATGCATGTGTGTGTGTGTGTGTGTGTGTGTGTGAGAGAGAGAGAGAGAGAGAGAGAGAGAGAGAGAGAGAGAGAGAGAGAGAGAGAGAGACAGAGTGAAAACTAATAACAGATCATTAGAATTTCAATAAAATACAATGCTCTAAATAATTGTTCAGGCACCTTATAAAACACACTGGCACCTCTGGCCTCGTGCCTATAGCAAATCACAGTCATGCTCTAGAGTTGGACTACACACGCTTGCAATATGCTTAAGCAAGATGCTTGTTTGAACGGAATTAAAAATATGGCACTTCACTCAGTATCAGTTGATGTTATATTGTCATGATTCCTCTCCCTAATCAAGAAATGTAAGATGATAACATGTATACTCACCTCAATGTGTGTATTTTGCAGTTAAAACTGGACAGTCCTTTGGAGAGAAGCTGAACTCCAGAATCCCCCAGATCATTGTGACTCAAGTCCAGCTGAAGCAGGGAGTTTGGTGATTGAAGAACTGAAGCAACAATCTCACAGGATTTATTTGTGAGTTTACAGTCAGCAAATCTGCAACAACAGTTGACAGAATTATGACAGAAGAACTCAACATATTACGCAAGGTTACTTTGAATCAAATTGACAACATTTTGTGAAATACACATAAAATGATACCAGTGTAGTTGATGGTGCATTTAGATTGGTTGATTATTGATTGATTCATGTGTTTACCTGTAGTGAGGACCAGTCCTTCAGCAGTAACAGTAACAGGTCACATACTGTAGTTACTTGATCATTTAAAGGTATACTATGCAGGATTGGCGATTTCATCGCCGGTTTCGCTTTCACTTTTCATTTTCGCTCGTTTTATGCTTGCATATTTCTCTGCAGAGCTTCCCCTACAGCTTTAGCGTGTATATTTGACAAAACTCCTCAATCGGTCAGTCTGCCGTGCCTTTTCATGAGACTTTAAATTACATGACACTTCCTGGAGCAGAGCATGGGTGCGTGCCCGGTGTCTCCTGAAGTTGCAAGTGTGGTTCTACCGCTATAGACCACTAGAGCGGCCAAAACAAACACCGTTTGACTCATTTAATCATATATAACAGTATGGAACGAATTGATTAACTGAAAAACGTTGCATAGTATACCTTTAAGTGTTCTGACAATAGTCAGACAGTAGTGCATTTGTTTATTCAAAAGTAGTTCTAATTTGTTTATTAGAAAGTAGAAGTTTTTTTGTTTAAGTCTGGCAATCAAATGTTCTGTTCTGTGTATAGATGATACAGTAGGAGTTAGGCTACTGAATGCAATTTCATGTGTCCTCCATCCACTTGTGTGAATGTAAGAATCAATCAATCAATCAATCAATCAATCAATCCAGACTACAAACTTGACGTTTCCTGTTCTCTAGAGTACATACTTAAGTGCTTCAACTTTACGGTGAGGATCCTCTAGTGTAGCAGATAACAGTTTCTGTGCTGATTCTCCAGGATGATTGTTGCTCACATCCAGTTCATTTACACAGGAGGGGTTTAACATCAGAGCCAGAGCCAGACAAACATAACCTTCATCTGAGATGCCACACTTACTGAGCCTGAGAGAGAGAGAGAGAGAGAGCGAGAGAGAGAGTTTGTTCTCATAGTTAAGAAATGTTATGCTGTTTTGCTTGTGCTTTGGCAACACTGTACTTACAGTCATGCTAATAAAGCAACCTTGAATTGAATTGAATTTTAAAACTATGTCACAGCAAACCCTCAGGATTCAACCACCCTTTGCTCCCGCATATTGGACTGCTGTTTTGCAATTTGGGCAGACTGTTGTAACAACTTGTAGGATAGGCCTAATTTAAAATGTTACATGCCAAATGATGTGTAACTCGGAGGATAACAAGGGTGTTAAGTAAAATATATAAAATGTTAAATTATTTAAATGGAGTATCAAAATGGAGTGGAATCCCATTCTCTAACATTTTGCAATTTCAATAGGATAAACATCACTTAGAACAAGAAGAATAACAAATTAATACATGGAGTAAATTGAGGAAAACTATCACTTAGAGTACTATTCAATAATCTCATAAATAGTCTGTTTCATACTGCTATAAGGTATATGCTGTGTGTGAAAATGGTCCATCAACTTTAAGTTCAGTCCATGGAGACCGACAGGCTTTTCAATCGGAATATCCTATTCCGTTCAAATGAGTGTCTTTCAAGAAAAACCCTCTGTGCTAACTAGGCCTAGTCCGTGTTGCCTTTTATACTAGGTCGCTAAAAACAACCTGTAGCCTACCGTACGTACCTTTAGGTGACACACAACAAACATTTAGATCTCCACCAGACCAAAGCTCCGCTTTAACCCTCTCTGACCAGACCCAGCAGCGGAGAGTGGTCACTGGTTGGCAGGGAACATAGATATATATATTGACAATATATATATCTATGGGCAGGGAAGACGCGAGGCAACCGTCGCCATGAGAACCGCTGTTGAGTTGGGAACGATGGCTGCGCGCGGTGAGCTTCCAGGATAGTTCTAGAACTAGATCTAACCAAAGAGATTAATCTTTGGATCTAACGGTTTCCACTCGAGGCTTTTCCAACGTCCACCATGTTGTAACGTTAATCTCACTATAGCGAACATTCCCTATCTCTGTCCTTCCCTATCAACTGCAAACAGATCCCAAGACTGATGTGTTTACCGGGTGTGTTACAAAATACTCTCTTACCGATCTAGTTAGCACTAGCAATACCGATTCAGCTAGCCTGCTAGCTGCTACCAAATGACTTCAACGTTCAAGTTAACTTCACTCAAAGAATTGTCACGGCTACAAACCTCGACTCATCCGACTCTTACCAAAAGTATACGTGACTATCGACCTCCGTGGCTGTATCATCCAACTACACTGACCTGTTATGACAGCTTGTAGCTTTTTTTAGTAACTTTTTCACCCCATTGTCAAAACCATGTAGCAGCTAGTTCTAGCTTCACTTCTTCTCTGTTTTTCAACTGCCCTCCCTGGCCTGGACTGGTTGCTAAGCAGCGACGTCATCCGACCACCACAATCACGTGAATGTACCAGAGAGGGTTAAAGGTTAAAGCAGAGGATCTTTGAATGTATTCTCTCTTGTTACATTTTACAACACTCCACAAAACTAGGCTACCATATAGCATGTTCCGTGTAACCTCACAAAACCATTCATTTTTCGACAACACATGCATGCATACGTCAAGTCATGTTTATCTGCTAAGGAGCAGAGGGTTTCCTAACATAGCCTTTTAACATGACATGAGCATGGATAAAATCGCACTGTTGAAACAAGTGCTTAAAATTGACCAGCTTGCAGGGCATGATCGACACACACAGCAAATAGCCTACGAATTATAAGGTCCATAGAAAGTTACCCACGTTTAGTTCCACATTAGCCTACTTCAGTTATGAAGCAACATTGACGCCTGTGAGGCGGTCACACCAAATCCAAGACTTGTCACACTTCCATTTCCGTGAATAAATGTAATTTTTATTTTCATGTGCAAATGTGCAATGTGCAATGTGCAATTAGAGGTTCTCTGTTCACTGTTAATGGAATTTCATTCGACCCAATAGGGATAGTGAGAGTGGGCAGGATGGTAGCAAAGCTGACATCTATGCTGGGCAATGAGCGTCACCCAATGCATGTCACTCTGACAACACTGAGCAGCTGTTTCAGTGACAGGCTGCTACTTGTGTGTATAAAGGAGAGACATCGCCTCGAGACATCGATTGTACAATAAGCACCGTCCCGACAGAGCACAAGGCAGTTTAGAATTACTACAGCTGTTCTACTGACTACCTTTTTATACAGTTCTTATACACTGCATTAGGACAGGTTATCCTTGTTGTTGTATTTATTTAATTTATCTATTTATTATGTATTTTAGCATTAGTGCAGGTTGATGAGATTGTCTGGTATTGTGATAAATGGTTATACATAGTGGCTGTGCTTTCCCCATGTGCTCGAACAGGTATAGTGGAGGGGTGCCCAAGGAATGTGTACTGTTGCATGTTGAATGTCTTACAGATGTACTGTTGTATGTGTGTGTGTGTGTGTGTGTGGGGGGGGGGGGGGGGGGGGGGTAACAATGCAAATAACAATGCCCTTTGGGAGACAATTAAAGGATTATCTCATCTTATCTTATCTTATCATAATAATGATCCTTTACAAAGACATTTCTGACTAACACCAACCTTAAGGTCTGCAGTTTGCAGTGGGGACTAGACAGTCCCTTAGAGAGAAGCTGAACTCCAGAATCTCCCAGGTCATTCTGACTCAGGTCCAGCTCTATCAGGGAGTTTGGTGACTGTAGAACATTAGCCACAATTCCACAGGACTTCTCTGAGAGTTTGCATTCAGCAAGTCTGCATAAGAACATGAAAAACAAACAACAAAAATATAAAATATTGCAGAAATGGATAAAAGGGATACGAAGTGCTCCGATAAATCAACACAATCATCATTTCAAAACACACACACACACACACACACACACACACACACACACACACACACACACACGACTGAGTGACCCGCACAAGACTTACAATACACATGTAAAATGGAAAAATAAAGATGAACTGAACTGAACGGAACATTCTCTTCCCTCTCACTCACACACCCACAAACCTGAAAGTTTTTAATGTTATTAAGGGATAACGGCCGACGAGGTGACCGGTTCGATGGAAATAATGGCTAGGTGGAGGTCTAGAACTCCGGCGACGTGCGAAGCACGGAGACGGAGTTACCTCCGCCGTGCCATTATTTCCATCGAACCGGTCGACCTCGAAGGCCGTTATCCCGCTTATCTCCCGTTTGTATTCATAACCTGTATATTTAGAACATAGTTTTATTCCACCGTTGCGTCCGTAAACATCGCTAAAACTGTCTTGACTGTGGGACTACTTTCCGCCACATATCAACTCTCTACTTGCAGGACAAAACTGCCGTTACTAGTTCTAAATGGATGGTTGCTATGGCCAAAAGCCAGTCGTTAGTTCTAAATGGCTGGTTGCTACGGCCAAAAGCCAGTTGTTAGTTCTATTTCTCCCGTTGTCAAGCGGGCATATCCCAGGATTCTGATTAACTTTAACTTCGAAAGATCGCTACTTTTATAGCCTACATGGCATCCAACTAGCTACAATCCACCTCCGTCATATGCTACAATGTTACTATGGTTCTGCACGTCTGTATTTCAGCTTGGATGCAACGTGACAGTTCATTTAAACTTCGCAACGAGTTTGGCGAATTAATATTCAAGTGTGATACGGGAACTACTTCAAAGGTAGCAGGTTATTTGAAGTTAATGGCCACCCCATCAGCCAATCAGAGAAGAGAATTCCATTGTTGAGGGAGATAAGAGGATATAAATGTATACGTATTTTAATAAATTGCTCATAAGTGCCACTTTATAGCACACTATCAACAATCCTGCAGTGAAGACGGAATTTCTCACTTCTTCAAATCAATATCTGAAAGTGTCCACCACCTTGCATTTTCAAAAGATTGAAAACAGTCAAGACTTGTTTTTAATTGAACAAACTTCTGTTTTAAAATGGACATTACACATCAACCTGCACTTTTCTAAAAGGTCTGCCATCAATCAAAACCTTTTTAAAGTGCACCAGAGTGGGCGTGGCCAAATTAACCAATTACCCATACACATTTGCAAAAGCTCATTCTAATAAAATAGTGTCCTATTCAGAAATAACACACATCAATGGGCTCCTTTCAAGAGTGAAAAAAAATCCAAATTCAAATTTGCTAACCGGTTAATCAGGATTCACCCCAGCTAGTAGTAGTCTAGTGACTTTATTATAACAACATTAGATTTAGTCACTTTTGTTATAACACAGTCTCTCCATCAGAAACTCACTTTGCCTTTCTGCAGCACCTCACAGCTGGGATCAGTCTCCTGCGTCCCTCATCTGATGTGTTATATTTCTTCAGGTCAATCTCATCCAGCACATCCTCAGACATCAGAAGCATGTGGGCCAGTGCTGAACAGTGGGCAGGAGATAACTTCTGTTTGATGTTCTTTGGTGATGACAAGTATGTCTGAATTTCTTTGTGCATGGAATCATCATTCATTTCAAATAAGCAGTGGAAAAGATTGATGCATCGTTCAGGAGAGAGACCTTCTCTGTTCAGCTTCTTCATGTACTCACATATTTTCTTGATGCTATTTGAGCTGTTGTGTGTGCGGTTCAGTAGACCTTGCAGGAGTCTATGATTACTCTCCAAAGAAATGCCCATGAGAAAGCGAAGGAAGAGATCCAGGTGTCCGTTCTGGCTCTCCAAAGCCTTATCAACTGCACTCTTAAGTAAAACATGTAAATTGTCTTCAAACCCTAGTGCTGATTGAAGAGAAGATAAAACTGATGGATTGAGTTCATCTTTACGCTCATCAGTGATGAGGGATTTCAGAGCTTCAAGGTCCTTAGCCAAATACGAGTGAAACACAAACACAGCTGCCAGAAACTCCTGGACACTAAGATGCACAAAGCAGTAGACCTTCTTCTTTTGAGATTCCACAGGTTCTGTCTTGAAGATCTCAGTGCACATACCAGAGTACACTGAGGCTTCATTGACATCAATGCCACACTCTCTCAGGTCTTCGTCATAAAACATGAGGTTGCCATTCTCTAGATTCTTGAAAGCCAGTTCTGCCAGCTTCAGTAAAATGTTTCTCTGAGATTCCAGAAGTTTCTTTGTATCTGTTTCAGGTCCACTCTTATACTTCTGATCCTTTCTTGTGGTTTGGATGAGCAAGAAGTGTATGAACATCTCAGTCAGCGTTTTGGGAATGTCTTTGATGTTTTTCTTTTCCAGCATCTGCTGAAGCACAGTAGCTGCAATCCAACAGAAGACTGGAATGTGGCACATAATATGGAGACTCCTGGATGTTTGAATGTGTGAAGTGATTCTGTTGGCCAGACTCTCATCACCGATTCTCTTCCTGAAGTATTCTTCCTTCTGTGTGTCATTGAATCCTCGTACTTCTGTTACCTGGTCGATGAACTGAGTAGGAATCTGACTGACTGCAGCTGGTCTTGAGGTTATCCAGATAAGTGCAGAGGGAAGCAGAGTTCCCTGAATGAGGCTTGTCATCAGAACATCCACTGATGATGTTTGTTTCACATCAGACAACTTACTGTTCTGTTCCAGGTTGAGAGTCAACCGACTCTCATCCAAACCATCAAAGATGAACAGAACCTGACAGTCTTTATATCCATCACTGTCATTCAGCTCCTTCAGTTTAGGATTGAAGTCGAGCAGGAGCCTGTGAAGACTGTACTGATCACCCCTGACTAAATTAAGCTCACGGAAAGAAAGGGGAAACATAAAATCTATATCCTGATTGGCTACCCCATCTGCCCAATCAAGAATGAATTTCTGAACTGAGACAGTTTTTCCAATTCCAGCAACACCTTTGGTCATCACAGTTCTGATCCAATTCTCCTGTCCAAGTAAGGGCTTGAAGATGTCGTTGCAGTTGATTGGTGTGTCTTCTGTGGATTGAGATCTGGACACTGACTCTAGCTGCCAAACCTCATGCTCCTTATTCACCCCTTCACTCTCTCCCTCTGTTATGTAGAGCTCTGTGTAGATCTTATTGAGGAGTATCTCAGCTCCTGGTTTGATGATGCCTTCAGATATGTTCTCAAACCTCCTATTCAGACTGGCTTTGTGATTCTTTATAACTCTCCTCAGGGCCTCATCTGTTTAAAAAATGGCAAAACAAGTCATTAAAAAGTTGTAATAACAGTCAAAAATAAAAATCTGAAATTATTCATATTTGCATTAACTCACTACAGATAGACCTATACTTCCCAGAAAACTAATCAATAAAATCAATATAAAAATGCGAAAAGCCAAAAGGTGTACTCACCTAGTTCCCTCTTTCTGCCTGGTGTATGTTCAGTGTGCAGGTGTCTCCTGCTGTTGATCAAGCCAGTGTGTTCACCCTGTGTGCTCATATCTGTGTGTTCATCCAGAGGAGGCTGTAGAGGAGGTTGGGTTCTGCAGGTCTTTCCACACTGGGGACAGGCTTGGTCTCCTGGTAGTCCAGGCTGCTCCCAGTAGCTGCTGATGCACTGCCTGCAGAAACTGTGTCCACAGGTGGTGATGACTGGGTCCCTCAGGACCTGCTCACACACTCCACACCTGGACTGATCCTGGGTCAGATCAGCCCTTGACCTGCAGGTACATCAGACAAAGAACACTTGGACTTATGCACTAATTGACCCTCAGATAATCTACTGATTAAAATGTGTATTATGAACCTTTATTTTATCTGCACTTGTATCTGTTTTCAGAATAGAATAGAAATTTAAAGGATCCATTCCACAAAAGACAGAGGGCAGCCCTCAGCTCACTGCATAGGGATAAGGTCATTAAATTCTCATCTCTGTGTGTGTGTGTGTGTGTGTGTGTGTGTGTGTCCTATCACTCGTTTCAATTTAGGTCCTTGTCGTAATTACCTCCACCAAGGAGGTTATGTTTTCATCAGGGTTTGTTTGTTTGTTTGTCTGTCTGTCTGTCTGTTTGTTAGCAAGATAACTCAAAAAGTAATGGATGGATTTCCATAAAATTTTCAGGGAAGGGATTACATTTTGAAAGTGATCCGCATCACCCCCGGGAATCCGGAGCCGTTTCACTTAGCGGTGTAATGGCATGGTATGGCCACATGGTGGCGATCTGAATAGTTTAGATTCATATGTACTGTATGACGACCTAGGAAGAACAATACAGGCTCTGATTGCTTTTCTAGTTGTCATTTGCTTATTCAAAGGCTCCAAGTAGTCCAAAGTAGCTTGGGCTATTGGAAGCATCAGCTTATTGCACGTTTTATGTAAGTTTGAATAGCCACTATCTCTGGTCCTGTGCTGTGCTATGTGAGAGGTGGCTACGGAAGAGTGGAGAAAGCCAACATGTGCCTCTTTAACATATACTTAACCCTATGAGAGCCATGGTGGAGGGATACTGTCTGTGACACGAGCTGATCTGACCTGACTTGTTTGCGTGGTAGCACACATGATGATTCTCTACAACAACGTCTTACTACAATGCAATGAACAAAGTAAAGGCAAAAAAGTGTTTATTTGTCAAACAAATTTGGATGCAATATGAGTCTTGAATTGGATACCATGCAGGAATTTGCTAGGATTTCAAGACCGGATTATGAATGTGCCTTGCCATAAAGAGACATTCATCTTAGACTCTTCTACATGCCATAACTATGCGTTAATTTTTCATACTTGATCGTACAGACAAGTGCCTAGTCTTGTTGGAAAGCCCTACTTCTGCTCTTTCGTGCAACATATTTGAAAAAATAAGAAGAATTTAAATCTGCTTCGAATCTCCTTCTACGAGTTTCAGCTGTTGTTTTCCGGACGGATACTTGGTGCAAAGGTATCCGTCCGGAAAACAACAGCTGAAACTCGTAGAAGGAGATTCGAGCACTTGTATCAATTGACTTGTAGTCGAGATATTGCTCAATGATCACAGCGATCTATAGAATGTTATGAATGAGAAAGTATTTCACAGATGCACTTCTGTTACATTAGTTCACAAATGGGTTTACACATGCACAAATGTTGTGCATGTTCTCAGATTATGAAACACGGATGTACGAATGTGTTTTGCCCCAATCGTTGCAGTGTAAATGGGGCAAAAGTCTCGAAGGCATGAGGCCAGGACGTTGTGATGCACAGGTGAGGATTTGTGTATCTGTAAAACGGATGTGTGAACCTGTAAAACGGATTTGTGAACCTGTAGCCCTATTTTGTGTTAACAACAGTATGAAAAAAATATGTACAACTTCAAATTTACGGTTACACATTTGTGACTTTAGTGTGCAAATGTGAAATCTGCAGTTAAATGTGCTTGTGACTTTTGCACCAAATATACCTTCATAGTATTGCATGTGACAACAATGACATGTCTAAATAGCTTTCATAAAAACTACAGACTGATAACTACTCACTTTAGACCTGGTGGAACTGGTTCCCTGCTGAAGAGGGGCATATCATCCATGGACTGATCACTCTTCATGGACACACAGCTGGGCACTGGAGAAGGAGGTCTGTCTGTCTGTGGGCTGGTTACATACGGAGACAAGAAACTGAACATCAACTCATTTCTCAGTGAGGTGATTACAATTTTTACTTTATCCCCGGATGAGAATCTGTGTGTGTGTGTGTGTGTGCGCGCGTGTGTGTATGTAGGTGTATGACTGTCCGTCCGTGTGTGTGTGTGTGTTAGGGCTGTTGGAACGAATTTCGGTATTCGAATATAACTCGAATTTGTAAAAAAATGTAATACTATTCGAATATTAAAATTATAATTCGAATGTGTTTTTTAAGTGTTGACTATATTTAGCAAACGACAGCTTTAGGTGCTGCTGAGAGCTCCCTCCTCCTTTTCTCAGCGCTTCGGTCAAGTGTTTATTGTTGCTATGTTACCAAAACCGTCTGACAGTAGGCCAGCACGTCTTTTTGGAATGTTTGCCTAATGCTAGAACTAGCTAACTAGCCAACTAGCCAACGAGCTAACTGAAATGGCAGCAGTCGTTCAGCAGTCGGCTTCAGACAACCTGGGACCAAAACACGTCTACCTTTCACACTTCGAAATCCCCATTAGCCCGTTATTTCTGTAACGTGAATGTAATGTTTCTCAGTCAGGAAAGGGCTATAATTTACTTAGCAAGACAGCTATCACGTAAAACAAGTCACCTACGATGTCATAGTGGCAGTGGCATAGGCTAAGCCAGTTTTTACAGTGTGAGTAGACAGAAAAATAGTAAATATTAATAAGTCAAAATTGACCATTAAATATTCGAATATAATTCGAATTTAGAAAAATAATAATGAATGAAATTCGAATGGGATAATAGAGGAAGATTGACAGCCCTAGTGTGTGTATGACTGTGTGTGTGTGTGTGTGTGTGTGTGTGTGTGTGTGTGTGTGTGTACAAGGATACAATGGTGTTTATTTGTCACATGCATACGATTACTGATTGTATTGTGTATTGTGTATTGTGGAGTATTGTGTAGTATTGCATGTGACAACACTGACATATCTAAATAGCTTTCATAAAAACTACAGACTGATAACTACTCACTTTAGACCTGGTGGAACTGGTTCACTGCTGAAGGTGGGCATATCATCCATGGACTGATCACTCCTCATGGACACACAGCTGGGCACTGGAGATGGAGGTCTGTGTGTCTGTGGGCTGGTTACATACGGAGACAAGAAACTGAACATCAACTCATTGAATAAACTAGAAAAGCACTATGAGGGTATAATTGGTGCAAAAGTCACGAGCACATTTAACTGGAGATTTCGCATTCGTACACTAAAGTCACACATGTGTAACCGTACATTTGAAGTTGTACATATTTTTTTCATACCTTGTTAACACAAAATAGGGCTACGGGTTCACGAATCCGTTTTACAAGTTCACAAAACCGTTTTACAGATACACGAATTCTCACCTGTGCATCACAAGTTACTGGCCTCATCCCCTCGAGACTTTTGCCCCACTTACACTGCAACGATTGGGGCAAAACACATTCGCACATCCGTGTTTCATAATCTGAGAACATGCACAACATTCGTGCACTTGCAAACCGTAAATTTGAAGTTGTACATATTTTTTTCATACGTTGTTAACACAACAGAGGGCTACAGGTGCACAAGTCCGTTTTGCAGGTTTACAGATCCGTTCTACAGATACACGAATCCTATCCTGTGCATCACAGATCCTGGCCTCATCCCCTCGACACTTTTGCCCCATATACACTGCAATGTTTGGGGCAAAACACATTCGCACATCTGTGTTTCATAATCTGAGAACATTCACAACATTTGTGCATTTGTAAACCCAAACGTGAACTAATGCAACATAAGTTGTGCATCTGTGATATATTTTCTCATTCATAAAACTTGCACGGCTACAAGTCAATCCATACAAGTGCTTGAGTCTACATCTGCGAGTTTCCGTTGCTGTTTTCCGGGGACGAATACTTTTGCACCAATTATACCACCTAGCGATGTGCAAAACAGATTTGTACTTGTGCACAGAGAACATCGAACATCGAAAACAAAACAAGGCGGCCGGATCTGGATCTGGATCGCGCCCACACATCCCTCATATAGCCTATAACCTCCGCTTGTTTCCTCATCAATATAAAGGACAAGGACGCACAATTTGTAGATTTTCTTTTCACAGAGTGAGAAAACATTTCGTAGTGATTATTTGCACCCGGGTGTAGCCTAAATAGTGGAATGGAGGCATTTTCTTATTTGCACCCAAACCTGTAGCCTAATGCGTGCAGAAACAGATGGGATGGCCTACCTAAATCTAACAAGTTAGGATTTGTAAAAACAATCTTTTTGATGGAAACGTGGTGCTAAATTCCCATAAACTTGTTCAGTGAACGGGTAAAACCGTCCGTTTGTAAGCAAAATCAAGAATTACGAGTTTGTTTACCGTCACCTAGCAACCAGAAGATAGACAAATATTAGTAGGCCTAGTCCATGGGGTTTTACTAGCAATCGTATAGGGTAACGGGCAAATGCATATAACGGTACTTTAAGATTGGCAGTTCGAATCCCATCCATAGTTTTCCCACTTCTTTTTTTTTTTTTGCATGCCAAAATAAAATATTGTGAAAGTATGTGCGAACGACTCTCTTTTCTTTGCCGACGTTACCTCGCGGCAAATAAGAGTTTGTGCTTAATGAACCTGTCAAAATGGTCTAGTTTTATTTTAGTTATAGAAAGGCTACCGTTGTGAGTAGAACGCTATAGTCAACTCCTCTACAGAAAACAACTCTATTTAGGCATGCAAAAAAAAAAGAAGTGGGATAACTTTGGATAAGATTCGAACTGCCAATCTGAAAATATCAGAGTTATGCATTTACCCGCTACCCTACACGAATTCTAATAGAACACGAAGAACTACTAATATTTGTCCATCTTCTGGTTGCTAGGTGACGGTAAACAAAGTAAACTCGTAATTCTTGATTTTGCTTACAAACGGACGGTTTTACCCGTTCACTGAACAAGTTTATGGGAATTTAGCACCACGTTTCCATCAAAAAGATTGTTTTTACAAATCCTAACTTGTTAGATTTAGGTAGGCCATCCCATCTGTTTCTGCACGCATTAGGCTACAGGTTTGGGTGCAAATAAGAAAATGCCTCCATTCCACTATTTAGGCTACACCCGGGTGCAAATAATCACTACGAAATGTTTTCTCACTCTGTGAAAAGAAAATCTACAAATTGTGCGTCCTTGTCCTTTATATTGATGAGGAAACAAGCGGAGGTTATAGGCTATATGAGGGATGTGTGGGCGCGATCCAGATCCAGATCCGGCCGCCTTGTTTTGTTTTCGATGTTCGATGTTCTCTGTGTGCACAAGTACAAATCTGTTTTGCACATCGCTAGGTGGTATAATTGGTGCAAAAGTATTCGTCCCCGGAAAACAGCAACGGAAACTCGCAGATGTAGACTCAAGCACTTGTATGGATTGACTTGTAGCCGTGCAAGTTTTATGAATGAGAAAATATATCACAGATGCACAACTTATGTTGCATTAGTTCACGTTTGGGTTTACAAATGCACAAATGTTGTGAATGTTCTCAGATTATGAAACACAGATGTGCGAATGTGTTTTGCCCCAAACATTGCAGTGTATATGGGGCAAAAGTGTCGAGGGGATGAGGCCAGGATCTGTGATGCACAGGATAGGATTCGTGTATCTGTAGAACGGATCTGTAAACCTGCAAAACGGACTTGTGCACCTGTAGCCCTCTGTTGTGTTAACAACGTATGAAAAAAATATGTACAACTTCAAATTTACGGTTTGCAAGTGCACGAATGTTGTGCATGTTCTCAGATTATGAAACACGGATGTGCGAATGTGTTTTGCCCCAATCGTTGCAGTGTAAGTGGGGCAAAAGTCTCGAGGGGATGAGGCCAGTAACTTGTGATGCACAGGTGAGAATTCGTGTATCTGTAAAACGGTTTTGTGAACTTGTAAAACGGATTCGTGAACCCGTAGCCCTATTTTGTGTTAACAAGGTATGAAAAAAATATGTACAACTTCAAATGTACGGTTACACATGTGTGACTTTAGTGTACGAATGCGAAATCTCCAGTTAAATGTGCTCGTGACTTTTGCACCAATTATACCCTCATAAAGCACTCAGAGGAGAGCGCAGACCTCCTGCATTGTTCTTCCTAGAATAGAATAGAATAGAATAGAATAGAATAGAATAGAATATATACTTTTTTGATCCCGTGAGGGAAATTAGTTTCTCTGCATTTACCCAATTTAACCGAATTAGTGAACACACAGCACACACACAGTGAGTGAACACACTAACCCAGAGCAGTGAATTGGATTAGACCATTAGCTTCTCGCCTGCTAGCTTCATGTTTAAAAGTGACTAAGATTTTCCCATTTAAAACGTGTCTCCTCTCAGGTTAGAAAGTGCAATAAGACCAACTGAAAATGAAACCTGGCGTTTTTCTAGGCTGATTTGACATGGAACTATCTGGCGTAATAATCAAGGCAACTTGCAAACTACTGACACTACTACTGCTTGTTGTCTATGGGACTATTTTCAGGTGCTGCGTACGATATCACTGCGCCTATGGTACGTTTCCCTATCAGCAGCCTCTGCTTTCTACACTCCACAACCACAAGGAATGACGTCTGCAACCGACTATGTCACACTTTGAATGGGAGACTGAAAAAGTCCTCTCTTGAAGGTTATACTGTTAGGATATATAGTGAGGTGGCACAGGAAGGTCAGAAGGATAGTGGCGGACTGCCATGCATGGAAGAACCAGAGATGGAGCTTGAGAGCAGGATCTGCTCCTCCTGCAATAACTGCCATTTGTGTTCATTTTAATACTCTCACAGAGAGTACAGCCTCCTCAGAGATGCTTATGTCACTGGTTTAGCATGTAAGTTGCTGTTGACTTGTTTTGTCTATTACACAGATTGCATTTGAGAGAAGCTTCTCAACCTTAACATTTGTGAAGAATATTTTTTCCATGGTGGAGGAAATTGGACAAAATGAAGCAACAGTTCAACTTACTGACAACACAGACAAGAAGGCAAATGATTCAAAAAACAGACAAGAAGGCACCAATGTACCAGAGAAGAACAGACAGGGTGTGGGGGCAGGTATGATGTGTACTGCATCTGTGGATTCACTTACCCTCCATCAGAGTGTGTTGGGTATGATGTGTACTGCACCTGTGGATTCACTTACCCTCCATCAGAGTGTGTTGCTTTGCTGCTTTGTTGCACACAGCTGTGTGCTGCAGACTCTGGTCTGAGTGTCTCACTGTGACCTGCAGCCTCCTCTCTCTCCTGAGAGTCACTCATCCTAGCAGCAGTGGGAGAGTCTCTCTGGGAATGGACATGAGGCATATGCAGCTTTACGTCTTGTTTCATGTGTCAACAACAGTCAGCTGTGGTTAAACAAGAATCTGTATTTTTACAATAAGATTAAGGTCTTTGGCCACTGTAGTCTAATTTGCATGGCTTTATAACAGGCAAGTCTGTATTAAGTGCACGGTCATCTCTGGCCCATGGGGGGTCAGAGGTCAAGGTCAGGGCCCCTAAAACCATGTACACCACTGACTGCTCCAGGCCTTTGTTCCAGATCCGTGATCATTTTCGGCTGCGCGAACATAGGCTACCTATTAAATGAGTAGAAGTGAATTTGGAGAGTGAATTAGAACTAGTGACCCATTCATTTTAGAGATTATCTGCCCAAACCCGAACTGCGGGCCGGTGTTACGGATCACAAGATCCAACAACACTGGTGTTGGGCCGAAATGGTTCATCCCTCCCCTCCGTTCCGTCGGGTCAGGCTCTTAATCACAGAACGCATACCTCCGTTTTAAAATAGCCTATAAATAACATTTTGTAAGTAGCATACAAAATGTAAAAACAAAATACAAAAAAATAAAGTACTATGAAAAAGTTGAAAGTCAAATTTGCTTAAGGTTTGTTCAAGAACTCTTGCAGAGTTTTTACCTCAAACAACACAAATCAACACAAATAAATAAACAGATAACTCAAACGTGCTGTATGTCATAATGAAACAACCACAGACTATCAACACGGTCTGACACGAATGACACATGGCTTAGTTCAAACTGAATTTATGACCAAACGATTTGATTCCTGCACAAAGCGCCATCTAGTAGCTATCATTATGTGTAATTAACAGCGTCCCAGTCTGAGGACTCAGCGGTCTTTTGACTGCCTCAGCCGCGTTTTAAGTAGTTCACACCAGCACGGTGCTTCTAGTAGGAAGTCAAAGCAGTCTGATGACCGGGGCGCTGCACTTCTCTAGTAATAAGTGGGTCAGAACGGCACGGCGCTTCTAGTGTTAACTAATTACAGTGCATGCAAATGCACTGTTCTGTTCTTCCTGGGCATCTTCTTCTTATTATTACAGTGCATGCAAATGCACTGTACTGTTCTTCCTAGGCTTCTTCTTCTTCTTCTTCTTCTTATTACAGTGCATGAAAATGCACTGTACTGTTATTCCAAGTCTTCTTCCGCAACTTCTTATTATTACAGTGCATGAAAATGCACTGTACTGTTCTTCCTATTCTTAAACTTCATCTTCTTATTATTACAGTGCATGAAAATGCACTGTACTGTTCTTCCTATTCTTCTTATTACAGTGCATGAAAATGCACTGTACTGTTCTTCCTAGGCTTCTTATTATTACAGTGCATGAAAATGCACTGTACTGTTATTCCAAGTCTTCTTCCGCAACTTCTTCTTATTATTACAGTGCATGAAAATGCACTGTACTGTTATTCCAAGTCTTCTTATTATTACAGTGCATGAAAATGCACTGTACTGTTCTTCCTCGGTCTTCTTCTTCTTCTTATTACAGTGCATGAAAATGCACTGTACTGTTCTTCCTCGGTCTTCTTCTTCTTCTTATTATTCTTCTTCTAACGCACGCAATTCAGCTTCAACCGCTTAACGTAGAAACTCCATTCAAATTTTGACGCGTAGGTCTTACTTACGCGATGTGGGCTTTGTATTTTTCAACTTTGTAACTTTTATACTTTTTAAACTATTAGTTAAAAACTATAACAATTTCCCCCATAGACTTAACATGGCTCATTATGACATCACGGCAGCAATTAGAATGTTACCCCAGCTGGTCAGCCACCTGGGCACCAACTGTCAGTTTCTCTCAGGCTTTACAATCTCTCTGAAGACTTTCTGTTCCCCTGTATCCTCTGCGCACAACAGTATCAAAATAAGTCCTCCTAATTCCATTCAACTTTATATCCATTCATCTTCTTCAAACCATTCACTCATCCACCCATTCTAAACAGTCTGCCTATCAACATCAATTAGACGCTCTACATTCAACTTTTAAACAATCTACTCTGTCTCAGGCTGGCTCTCTTAAGACTAGCCAGTTAAATTGATTACACCTGTATCTGTATCCACTACTCTCAGTAGAGAGCTGTGTCTCTCCATTCTACAAGAATATAAGGCACATTCCATCCAACATTCTATCCATTCATCTTCTTCAGACCATTCACTCATCCACTCATTAAACTGTCTATCAACATCTATTAAACAATCTGTCTATCAACATCCATTAAACTCTCTGTCTATCAACATTAATTAGACTATCTACATTCAACTTTTAAATTATTTACTCTGTCTCAGGCTTTAAGAGTAGGCCTACTCTGGCTCTCTTAAGACTAGCCAGTTAAATTGATTACACCTGTATCAACTACTCTCAGAGAGCTGTATCAGTGTCTCTCTTAACAAGAATATAAGGCACATTCCATCCAACCTTCTATCCATTCATCTTCTTCAGACCATTCACTCATCCACCCATTAAACTGTCAATCAATATCTATTAAACAATCTGCCTATCAACATCCATTAAACATTCTGTCTATCAACATTAATTAGACTATCTACATACAACTTTTAAAGTATTTACTGTGGGTCCCTCTCAAGCAGCGTTTATATGTCCTCCCTCGCTCCCCGATCCTCAATGATCTACATAAAGAAAGATAGAAGAAGGGCTAGACTATCCCATTGTTGCCGCTCCATCATTCTTTATGTAGATCAGTGAGGAGCGAGAGAGGACGCGTAAACGCTATATGAGAGGCACCTTCTGTCTCAGGCTTTAAGCATACAATCTCATTAAGACTACAGATCCTGTTTCACTACGTCCTCTGTCCACAACTGTTTCAAAATAAAGGTCCTCACTGCAATAATACACTATTAAATCATTTAACCATTGAAACTACTCAACTATTGAACTGTTCAACCATTCCAACTGTCAGTTATCATCCACTATGCCTCCAGTCAACTACATGAAACCTCCATGTACCTAGCAACCAACATAGCAACCATTAAAATTAAGTGTTTATGGCCGTTTCCATAGCAACCAACATGATTATACCGCAGTAACTTCTTGTTTCCTGATAGTGGCCACCATGGATACCCTAGCAACAAATGTTTCAAAATAAAAGTCCTCAATAGCAAGTTAGCTAGTTAGCATGGTTAGCATAGTTAGCATTGTTAGCATAGTTAGCATTTTTAGTATAACTGCAAAAAATCATCAACTAAGTTAGCTAATCAACCTGGTTAGCATTGTTAGCAAATTTAGCATTGTTAGCATAGTTAGCATTTTTAGCATTACTGCTAGAAATCATCGGTTAAGTTAGCTAATCAACCTGGTTAACATTGTTAGTAAAGTTAGCATTGCTAGCATAATAAGCATTTTTAGCGTAACTGCTAGAAATCATTAGCTAAGCTAGCTAATCAACATTTTAACATGAATAGAAATCATTAGTTAAGTTAGAACTGGAACGTTTCATCTTTAAAACGTCTACCTTCACACTATCAACTCTCTGTAAACTATGCAACTACCATGTTTACCCTAGCTACACCTTATCTACCATATCTACATTATCTATCTATTTCTGCATTTTCATGCACTGGTAATTCCTTGGAATTGCATTTCTAGTTATTATTATTCTTCTTCTAACGCACGCAATTCAGCTTCAACTGTTTAACGTAGAAACTTCATTCAAACGTTGTTGCGTAGGTCTTGCTTATGCCATGCCTGCTTTGTATTTTTCAACTTTGTAACTTTTATACTTTTTAAACTATTAGTTAAAAACTATTACAATTCCCCCCATAGACTTAACATTGCTCATTATGACATCACGGCAGCAATTAGAATCTTAGGCCAGGTGGCCGGCCACCTGGGCACCAACTGTCAGTTTCTCTGGCTTTAAGCATACAGTCTTTCAGAAGACTACATATCCTGTTAACTGTTTCCTCTGTCCACAACTGTTTCAAAATAAAAGTCCTCACTGCAATAATACACTATTAAATCATTTAACCATTGAAACTACTCAACTATTGAACTGTTCAACCATTCCAACTGTCAGTTATCATCCACTATGCCTCCAGTCAACTACATGAAACCTCCATGTACCTAGCAACCAACATAGCAACCATTAAAATTAAGCGTTTATGACCGTTTCCATAGCAACCAACATGATTATACTGCAGTAACTTCTTGTTTCCTGATAGTGGCCACCATGGATACCCTAGCAACAAATGTTTCAAAATAAAAGTCCTCACTAGCAAGTTAGCTAGTTAGCATGGTTAGCATAGTTAGCATTGTTAGCATAGTTAGCATTTTTAGCATAACTGCAAAAAATCATCAACTAAGTTAGCTAATCAACCTGGTTAGCATTGTTAGCAAATTTAGCATTGTTAGCATAGTTAGCATTTTTAGCATTGCTGCTAGAAATCATTGGTTAAGTTAGCTAATCAACCTGGTTAGCATTGTTAGTAAAGTTAGCATTGCTAGCATAATTAGCATTTTTAGCGTAACTGCTAGAAATCATTAGCTAAGTTAGCTAATCAACATTTTAACATGAATAAAAATCATTAGTTAAGTTAGAACTGGAATGTTTCATCTTTAAACAGTCTACCTTCACACTATCAACTCTCTGTAAACTATGCAACCACCATGTTTACCCTAGCTACACCTTAGTAACCATATCTACATTATCTATCTTTTTCTGCATTTTCATGCACTGGTAATTCCTTGGAATTGCATTTCTAGTTATTAAACTTCTTCTTCTAACGCAGCCAATTCAGCTTCAACCGTTTAACGTAGAAACTTCATTCAAACGTTGTTGCGTAGGTCTTGCTTATGCCATGCCTGCTTTGTTTTTTTTAACTTTGTAACTTTTATACTTTTTAAACTATTACTTAAAAACTATTAACAATTTCCCCATAGACTTAACATTGCTCATTATGACATCACGGCAGCAATTAGAATGTTACCCCAGCTGGTCAGCCACCTGGGCACCAACTGTCAGTTTCTCTCAGGCTCCTCTCTGAAGACTACATATTCTGTTCCCCTGTATCCTCTGCGCACAACAGTATCAAAATAAGTCCTCCTAATTCCATCCAACTTTATATCCATTCATCTTCTTCAAACCATTCACTCATCCACCCATTCTAAACAGTCTGCCTATCAACAACATCAATTAGACGCTCTACATTGAACTTTTAAACAATCTACTCTGTCTCAGGCTGGCTCTCTTTAGCCAGTTAAATTGATTACACCTGTATCTGTATCCACTACTCTCTGTGTCTCTCCATTCTACAAGAATATAAGGCACATTCCATCCAACATTCTATCCATTCATCTTCTTCAGACCATTCACTCATCCACCCATTAAACTGTCTATCAACATCTATTAAACAATCTGTCTATCAACATCCATTAAACTCTCTGTCTATCAACATTAATTAGACTATCTACATTCAACTTTTAAATTATTTACTCTGTCTCAGGCTTTAAGAGTATACTCTGGCTCGCTTAAGACTAGCCAGTTAAATTGATTACACCTGTGTCAACTACTCTCAGAGAGCTGTATCAGTGTCTCTCTTAACAAGAATATAAGGCACATTCCATCCAACCTTCTATCCATTCATCTTCTTCAGACCATTCACTCATCCACCCATTAAACTGTCAATCAATATCTATTAAACAATCTGCCTATCAACATCCATTAAACATTCTGTCTATCAACATTAATTAGACTATCTACATACAACTTTTAAAGTATTTACTGTGGGCCCCTCTCAAGCAGCGTTTATATGTCCTCTTTCGCTCCTCGATCCTCAATGATCTACATAAAGAAAGATAGAAGAAGGGCTAGACTATCCCATTGTTGCCGCTCCATCATTCTTTATGTAGATCAGTGAGGAGCGAGAGAGGACACGGAAACGCCATGAGAGGCACCTTCTGTCTCAGGCTTTAAGCATACAATCTCATTAAGACTACAGATCCTGTTTCACTACTTCCTCTGTCCACAACTGTTTCAAAATAAAGGTCCTCACTGCAATAATACACTATTAAATCATTTAACCATTGAAACTACTCAACTATTGAACTGTTCAACCATTCCAACTGTCAGTTATCATCCACTATGCCTCCAGTCAACTACTTGAAACCTCCATGTACCTAGCAACCAACATAGCAACCATTAAAATGAAGTGTTTATGACTGTTTCCATAGCAACCAATATGATTATACTGCAGTAACTTCTTGTTTCCTGATAGTGGCCACCATGGATACCCTAGCAACAAATGTTTCAAAATAAAAGTCCTCACTAGCAAGTTAGCTAGTTAGCATTGTTAGCATAGTTAGCATTGTTAGCATTTTTAGCATTACTGCTAGAAATCATCGGTTAAGTTAGCTAATCAACCTGGTTAGCATTGTTAGTAAAGTTAGCATTGCTAGCATAATTAGCATTTTTAGCGTAACTGCTAGAAATCATTAGCTAAGTTAGCTAATCAACATTTTAACATGAATAGAAATCATTAGTTAAGTTAGAACTGGAATGTTTCATCATTAAACTGTCTACCTTCACACTATCAACTCTCTGTAAACTATGCAACCACCATGTTTACCCTAGCTACACCTTAGTAACCATATCTACATTATCTATCTATTTTTGCATTTTCATGCACTGGTAATTCCTTGGAATTGCATTTCTAGTTCTTCTTCTAACGCACGCAATTCAGCTTGAACCGTTTAACGTAAAAACTTCATTCAAACTTTGTTGCGTAGGTCTTGCTTATGCCATGTGTGCTTTGTATTTTTCAACTTTGTAACTTTTATACTTTTTAAACTATTAGTTAAAAACTATCACCATTTCCCCCATAGACTTAACATTGCTCATTATGACATCACGGCAGCAATTAGAATGTTACCCCAGCTGGTCAGCCACCTGGGCACCAACTGTCAGTTTCTCTCAGGCTCCTCTCTGAAGACTACATATTCTGTTCCCCTGTATCCTCTGCGCACAACAGTATCAAAATAAGTCCTCCTAATTCCATCCAACTTTATATCCATTCATCTTCTTCAAACCATTCACTCATCCACCCATTCTAAACAGTCTGCCTATCAACAACATCAATTAGACGCTCTACATTGAACTTTTAAACAATCTACTCTGTCTCAGGCTGGCTCTCTTAAGACTAGCCAGTTAAATTGATTACACCTGTATCTGTATCCACTACTCTCAGTAGAGAGCTGTGTCTCTCCATTCTACAAGAATATAAGGCACATTCCATCTAACATTCTATCCATTCATCTTCTTCAGACCATTCACTCATCCACCCATTAAACTGTCTATCAACATCTATTAAACAATCTGTCTATCAACATCCATTAAACTCTCTGTCTATCAACATTAATTAGACTATCTACATTCAACTTTTAAATTATTTACTCTGTCTCAGGCTTTAAGAGTAGCCTACTCTGGCTCTCTTAAGACTAGCCAGTTAAATTGATTACACCTGTGTCAACTACTCTCAGAGAGCTGTATCAGTGTCTCTCTTAACAAGAATATAAGGCACATTCCATCCAACCTTCTATCCATTCATCTTCTTCAGACCATTCACTCATCCACCCATTAAACTGTCAATCAATATCTATTAAACAATCTGCCTATCAACATCCATTAAACATTCTGTCTATCAACATTAATTAGACTATCTACATACTATCTACATACAACAAGTATTTACTGTGGGTCCCTCTCAAGCAGCGTTTATATGTCCTCCCTCGCTCCTCGATCCTCAATGATCTACATAAAGAAAGATAGAAGAAGGGCTAGACTATCCCATTGTTGCCGCTCCATCATTCTTTATGTAGATCAGTGAGGAGCGAGAGAGGACGCGTAAACGCTATGAGAGGCACCTTCTGTCTCAGGCTTTAAGCATACAATCTCATTAAGACTACAGATCCTGTTTCACTACTTCCTCTGTCCACAACTGTTTCAAAATAAAGGTCCTCACTGCAATAATACACTATTAAATCATTTAACCATTGAAACTACTCAACTATTGAACTGTTCAACCATTCCAACTGTCAGTTATCATCCACTATGCCTCCAGTCAACTACATGAAACCTCCATGTACCTAGCAACCAACATAGCAACCATTAAAATGAAGTGTTTATGACTGTTTCCATAGCAACCAACATAATTTTACTGCAGTAACTTCTTGTTTCCTGATAGTGGCCACCATGGATACCCTAGCAACAAATGTTTCAAAATAAAAGTCCTCACTAGCAAGTTAGCTAGTTAGCATGGTTAGCATAGTTAGCATTGTTAGCATTTTTAGCATAACTGCAAAAAATCATCAAATAAGTTAGCTAATCAACCTGGTTAGCATTGTTAGCAAATTTAGCATTGTTAGCATAGTTAGCATTTTTAGCATTGCTGCTAGAAATCATTGGTTAAGTTAGTTAATCAACCTGGTTAGCATTGTTAGTAAAGTTAGCATTGCTAGCATAATTAACATTTTTAGCGTAACTGCTAGAAATCATTAGCTAAGTTAGCTAATCAACATTTTAACATGAATAGAAATCATTAGTTAACTCATTAACTGCCATTGACGTCTTTAAACGTCATTTTAGACACATACGTTGACTGCCATTGACGTCTATAGACGTCAATTGCCGTTTTCAATGGGGAGGGCTCCTGGGTGGGCTTGGGAACGATCTGGCAGAGTTTCAGGCTTGTAAACAGACTGCACTAGCGATCCGAACCTCTAGATGGCAACAGTGCCATTTGGATCATTAGTATCTGCCTAGAGTGAACAAGTCATGCAGAGACAACTAGCAAACACACTAAAGATCGACCACAGTGGATCTAGTTTGCACGCGATGCAGGGAATAAATATGCTTACTTCTTACATCAAGGATGGAAAACACGTGAACGGTATGATCCATTTACATTGGATATTGCGATATAGACTAACAACAACCTTGCTAGTGCTAGCTTGCTAAGTCTAGCATCCTGTTCAGAGTCTTTAGCGACCATCAGAGTCCCTAGCAACCTTGACGAGACTGACGAGATAACAGTGCAATCGTGGTTGACATACTACTGAAACGCTAACGTTAAAAAGTTGATTTTCACAAAACGATCGTTTTCTCCATGTTTTGGTCAAAAACAGGTGTTTTTAGCAAAACTAACCCATGTTCTACTGACGATTACTAAAGAACGGAAAACGATAGAAACAAGCCGTTTTTTCCTGGTGAAAGAAGAGAGTCTACTCTTTCATTTGGTACCTTCGGTGTTTACATAGTCATAAAGCTCACCGTTCGGTGGATCTTGGAAAAACAGTCAAAATGCTGTAAAACGTCTGGCAGTATGGAGCGCTCTGCACTGAAAATCGCTGGCAGCCAATGAGTTAAGTTAGAACTGGAATGTTTCATCTTTAAACAGTCTACCTTCACACTATCAACTCTCTGTAAACTATGCAACCACCATGTTTACCCTAGCTACACCTTAGTAACCATATCTACATCATCTATCTATTTCTGCATTTTCATGCACTGGTAATTCCTTGGAATTGCATTTCTAGTTAAACTTCTTCTTCTAACGCTCGCAATTCAGCTTCAACCGTTTAACGTAGAAACTTCATTCAAACTTTGTTGCGTAGGTCTTGCTTATGCCATATGTGCTTTGTATTTTTCAACTTTGTAACTTTTATACTTTTTAAACTATTAGTTAAAAACTATCACCATTTCCCCCATAGACTTAACATTGCTCATTATGACATCACGGCAGCAATTAGAATGTTACCCCAGCTGGTCAGCCACCTGGGCACCAACTGTCAGTTTCTCTCAGGCTCCTCTCTGAAGACTACATATTCTGTTCCCCTGTATCCTCTGTGCACAACAGTATCAAAATAAGTCCTCCTAATTCCATCCAACTTTATATCCATTCATCTTCTTCAAACCATTCACTCATCCACCCATTCTAAACAGTCTGCCTATCAACAACATCAATTAGACGCTCTACATTGAACTTTTAAACAATCTACTCTGTCTCAGGCTGGCTCTCTTAAGACTAGCCAGTTAAATTGATTACACCTGTATCTGTATCCACTACTCTCAGTAGAGAGCTGTGTCTCTCCATTCTACAAGAATATAAGGCACATTCCATCCAACATTCTATCCATTCATCTTCTTCAGACCATTCACTCATCCACCCATTAAACTGTCTATCAACATCTATTAAACAATCTGTCTATCAACATCCATTAAACTCTCTGTCTATCAACATTAATTAGACTATCTACATTCAACTTTTAAATTATTTACTCTGTCTCAGGCTTTAAGAGTACTATGGCTCTCTTAAGACTAGCCAGTTAAATTGATTACACCTGTGTCAACTACTCTCAGAGAGCTGTATCAGTGTCTCTCTTAACAAGAATATAAGGCACATTCCATCCAACCTTCTATCCATTCATCTTCTTCAGACCATTCACTCATCCACCCATTACACTGTCAATCAATATAAAACAATCTGCCTATCAACATCCATTAAACATTCTATCTATCAACATTAATTAGACTATCTACATACAACTTTTAAAGTATTTACTGTGGGTCCCTCTCAAGCAGCGTTTATATGTCCTCCCTCGCTCCTCGATCCTCAATGATCTACATAAAGAAAGATAGAAGAAGGGCTAGACTATCCCATTGTTGCCGCTCCATCATTCTTTATGTAGATCAGTGAGGAGCGAGAGAGGACGCGTAAACGCTATGAGAGGCACCTTCTGTCTCAGGCTTTAAGCATACAATCTCATTAAGACTACAGATCCTGTTTCACTACTTCCTCTGTCCACAACTGTTTCAAAATAAAGGTCCTCACTGCAATAATACACTATTAAATCATTTAACCATTGAAACTACTCAACTATTGAACTGTTCAACCATTCCAACTGTCAGTTATCATCCACTATGCCTCCAGTCAACTACATGAAACCTCCATGTACCTAGCAACCAACATAGCAACCATTAAAATTAAGTGTTTATGACCGTTTCCATAGCAACCAACATGATTATACTGGAGTAAATTCTTGTTTCCTGATAGTGGCCACCATGGATACCCTAGCAACAAATGTTTCAAAATAAAAGTCCTCACTAGCAAGTTAGCTAGTTAGCATAGTTAGCATAGTTAGCATTTTTAGCATCACTGCTAGAAATCATCGGTTAAGTTAGCTAATCAACCTGGTTAGCATTGTTAGTAAAGTTAGCATTGCTAGCATAATAAGCATTTTTAGCGTAACTGCTAGAAATCATTAGCTAAGTTAGCTAATCAACCTGGTTAGCATTGTTAGTAAAGTTATCATTGCTAGCATAATTAGCATTTTTAGCGTAACTGCTAGAAATCATTACCTAAGTTAGCTAATCAACATTTTAACATGAATAGAAATCACTAGTTAAGTTAGAGCTGGAATGTTTCATCTTTAAACTGTCTACCTTCACACTATCAACTCTCTGTAAACTATGCAACCACCATGTTTACCCTAGCTACACCTTAGCAACCATATCTACATTATCCATCTATTTTTGCATTTTCATGCACTGGTAATTCCTTGGAATTGCATTTCTAGTTATTATTATTAAACTTCTTCTTCTAACGCTCGCAATTCAGCTTCAACCGTTTAACGTAGAAACTTCATTCAAACTTTGTTGCGTAGGTCTTGCTTATGCCATATGTGCTTTATATTTTTCAACTTTGTAACTTTTATACTTTTTAAACTATTAGTTAAAAACTATCACCATTTCCCCCATAGACTTAACATTGCTCATTATGACATCACGGCAGCAATTAGAATGTTACCCCAGCTGGTCAGCCACCTGGGCACCAACTGTCAGTTTCTCTCAGGCTCCTCTCTGAAGACTACATATTCTGTTCCCCTGTATCCTCTGCGCACAACAGTATCAAAATAAGTCCTCCTAATTCCATCCAACTTTATATCCATTCATCTTCTTCAAACCATTCACTCATCCACCCATTCTAAACAGTCTGCCTATCAACAACATCAATTAGACGCTCTACATTGAACTTTTAAACAATCTACTCTGTCTCAGGCTGGCTCTCTTAAGACTAGCCAGTTAAATTGATTACACCTGTATCTGTATCCACTACTCTCAGTAGAGAGCTGTGTCTCTCCATTCTACAAGAATATAAGGCACATTCCATCCAACATTCTATCCATTCATCTTCTTCAGACCATTCACTCATCCACCCATTAAACTGTCTATCAACATCTATTAAACAATCTGTCTATCAACATCCATTAAACTCTCTGTCTATCAACATTAATTAGACTATCTACATTCAACTTTTAAATTATTTACTCTGTCTCAGGCTTTAAGAGTAGCCTACTCTGGCTCTCTTAAGACTAGCCAGTTAAATTGATTACACCTGTGTCAACTACTCTCAGAGAGCTGTATCAGTGTCTCTCTTAACAAGAATATAAGGCACATTCCATCCAACCTTCTATCCATTCATCTTCTTCAGACCATTCACTCATCCACCCATTAAACTGTCAATCAATATCTATTAAACAATCTGCCTATCAACATCCATTAAACATTCTGTCTATCAACATTAATTAGACTATCTACATACTATCTACATACAACAAGTATTTACTGTGGGTCCCTCTCAAGCAGCGTTTATATGTCCTCCCTCGCTCCTCGATCCTCAATGATCTACATAAAGAAAGATAGAAGAAGGGCTAGACTATCCCATTGTTGCCGCTCCATCATTCTTTATGTAGATCAGTGAGGAGCGAGAGAGGACGCGTAAACGCTATGAGAGGCACCTTCTGTCTCAGGCTTTAAGCATACAATCTCATTAAGACTACAGATCCTGTTTCACTACTTCCTCTGTCCACAACTGTTTCAAAATAAAGGTCCTCACTGCAATAATACACTATTAAATCATTTAACCATTGAAACTACTCAACTATTGAACTGTTCAACCATTCCAACTGTCAGTTATCATCCACTATGCCTCCAGTCAACTACATGAAACCTCCATGTACCTAGCAACCAACATAGCAACCATTAAAATGAAGTGTTTATGACTGTTTCCATAGCAACCAACATAATTTTACTGCAGTAACTTCTTGTTTCCTGATAGTGGCCACCATGGATACCCTAGCAACAAATGTTTCAAAATAAAAGTCCTCACTAGCAAGTTAGCTAGTTAGCATGGTTAGCATAGTTAGCATTGTTAGCATTTTTAGCATAACTGCAAAAAATCATCAAATAAGTTAGCTAATCAACCTGGTTAGCATTGTTAGCAAATTTAGCATTGTTAGCATAGTTAGCATTTTTAGCATTGCTGCTAGAAATCATTGGTTAAGTTAGTTAATCAACCTGGTTAGCATTGTTAGTAAAGTTAGCATTGCTAGCATAATTAACATTTTTAGCGTAACTGCTAGAAATCATTAGCTAAGTTAGCTAATCAACATTTTAACATGAATAGAAATCATTAGTTAACTCATTAACTGCCATTGACGTCTTTAAACGTCATTTTAGACACATACGTTGACTGCCATTGACGTCTATAGACGTCAATTGCCGTTTTCAATGGGGAGGGCTCCTGGGTGGGCTTGGGAACGATCTGGCAGAGTTTCAGGCTTGTAAACAGACTGCACTAGCGATCCGAACCTCTAGATGGCAACAGTGCCATTTGGATCATTAGTATCTGCCTAGAGTGAACAAGTCATGCAGAGACAACTAGCAAACACACTAAAGATCGACCACAGTGGATCTAGTTTGCACGCGATGCAGGGAATAAATATGCTTACTTCTTACATCAAGGATGGAAAACACGTGAACGGTATGATCCATTTACATTGGATATTGCGATATAGACTAACAACAACCTTGCTAGTGCTAGCTTGCTAAGTCTAGCATCCTGTTCAGAGTCTTTAGCGACCATCAGAGTCCCTAGCAACCTTGACGAGACTGACGAGATAACAGTGCAATCGTGGTTGACATACTACTGAAACGCTAACGTTAAAAAGTTGATTTTCACAAAACGATCGTTTTCTCCATGTTTTGGTCAAAAACAGGTGTTTTTAGCAAAACTAACCCATGTTCTACTGACGATTACTAAAGAACGGAAAACGATAGAAACAAGCCGTTTTTTCCTGGTGAAAGAAGAGAGTCTACTCTTTCATTTGGTACCTTCGGTGTTTACATAGTCATAAAGCTCACCGTTCGGTGGATCTTGGAAAAACAGTCAAAATGCTGTAAAACGTCTGGCAGTATGGAGCGCTCTGCACTGAAAATCGCTGGCAGCCAATGAGTTAAGTTAGAACTGGAATGTTTCATCTTTAAACAGTCTACCTTCACACTATCAACTCTCTGTAAACTATGCAACCACCATGTTTACCCTAGCTACACCTTAGTAACCATATCTACATCATCTATCTATTTCTGCATTTTCATGCACTGGTAATTCCTTGGAATTGCATTTCTAGTTAAACTTCTTCTTCTAACGCTCGCAATTCAGCTTCAACCGTTTAACGTAGAAACTTCATTCAAACTTTGTTGCGTAGGTCTTGCTTATGCCATATGTGCTTTGTATTTTTCAACTTTGTAACTTTTATACTTTTTAAACTATTAGTTAAAAACTATCACCATTTCCCCCATAGACTTAACATTGCTCATTATGACATCACGGCAGCAATTAGAATGTTACCCCAGCTGGTCAGCCACCTGGGCACCAACTGTCAGTTTCTCTCAGGCTCCTCTCTGAAGACTACATATTCTGTTCCCCTGTATCCTCTGTGCACAACAGTATCAAAATAAGTCCTCCTAATTCCATCCAACTTTATATCCATTCATCTTCTTCAAACCATTCACTCATCCACCCATTCTAAACAGTCTGCCTATCAACAACATCAATTAGACGCTCTACATTGAACTTTTAAACAATCTACTCTGTCTCAGGCTGGCTCTCTTAAGACTAGCCAGTTAAATTGATTACACCTGTATCTGTATCCACTACTCTCAGTAGAGAGCTGTGTCTCTCCATTCTACAAGAATATAAGGCACATTCCATCCAACATTCTATCCATTCATCTTCTTCAGACCATTCACTCATCCACCCATTAAACTGTCTATCAACATCTATTAAACAATCTGTCTATCAACATCCATTAAACTCTCTGTCTATCAACATTAATTAGACTATCTACATTCAACTTTTAAATTATTTACTCTGTCTCAGGCTTTAAGAGTACTATGGCTCTCTTAAGACTAGCCAGTTAAATTGATTACACCTGTGTCAACTACTCTCAGAGAGCTGTATCAGTGTCTCTCTTAACAAGAATATAAGGCACATTCCATCCAACCTTCTATCCATTCATCTTCTTCAGACCATTCACTCATCCACCCATTACACTGTCAATCAATATAAAACAATCTGCCTATCAACATCCATTAAACATTCTATCTATCAACATTAATTAGACTATCTACATACAACTTTTAAAGTATTTACTGTGGGTCCCTCTCAAGCAGCGTTTATATGTCCTCCCTCGCTCCTCGATCCTCAATGATCTACATAAAGAAAGATAGAAGAAGGGCTAGACTATCCCATTGTTGCCGCTCCATCATTCTTTATGTAGATCAGTGAGGAGCGAGAGAGGACGCGTAAACGCTATGAGAGGCACCTTCTGTCTCAGGCTTTAAGCATACAATCTCATTAAGACTACAGATCCTGTTTCACTACTTCCTCTGTCCACAACTGTTTCAAAATAAAGGTCCTCACTGCAATAATACACTATTAAATCATTTAACCATTGAAACTACTCAACTATTGAACTGTTCAACCATTCCAACTGTCAGTTATCATCCACTATGCCTCCAGTCAACTACATGAAACCTCCATGTACCTAGCAACCAACATAGCAACCATTAAAATTAAGTGTTTATGACCGTTTCCATAGCAACCAACATGATTATACTGGAGTAAATTCTTGTTTCCTGATAGTGGCCACCATGGATACCCTAGCAACAAATGTTTCAAAATAAAAGTCCTCACTAGCAAGTTAGCTAGTTAGCATAGTTAGCATAGTTAGCATTTTTAGCATCACTGCTAGAAATCATCGGTTAAGTTAGCTAATCAACCTGGTTAGCATTGTTAGTAAAGTTAGCATTGCTAGCATAATAAGCATTTTTAGCGTAACTGCTAGAAATCATTAGCTAAGTTAGCTAATCAACCTGGTTAGCATTGTTAGTAAAGTTATCATTGCTAGCATAATTAGCATTTTTAGCGTAACTGCTAGAAATCATTACCTAAGTTAGCTAATCAACATTTTAACATGAATAGAAATCACTAGTTAAGTTAGAGCTGGAATGTTTCATCTTTAAACTGTCTACCTTCACACTATCAACTCTCTGTAAACTATGCAACCACCATGTTTACCCTAGCTACACCTTAGCAACCATATCTACATTATCCATCTATTTTTGCATTTTCATGCACTGGTAATTCCTTGGAATTGCATTTCTAGTTATTATTACAGTGCATGAAAATGCACTGTACTGTTCTTCCTATTCTTCTTATTATTAAACTTCTTCTTCTAACGCTCGCAATTCAGCTTCAACCGTTTAACGTAGAAACTTCATTCAAACTTTGTTGCGTAGGTCTTGCTTATGCCATATGTGCTTTATATTTTTCAACTTTGTAACTTTTATACTTTTTAAACTATTAGTTAAAAACTATCACCATTTCCCCCATAGACTTAACATTGCTCATTATGACATCACGGCAGCAATTAGAATGTTACCCCAGCTGGTCAGCCACCTGGGCACCAACTGTCAGTTTCTCTCAGGCTCCTCTCTGAAGACTACATATTCTGTTCCCCTGTATCCTCTGCGCACAACAGTATCAAAATAAGTCCTCCTAATTCCATCCAACTTTATATCCATTCATCTTCTTCAAACCATTCACTCATCCACCCATTCTAAACAGTCTGCCTATCAACAACATCAATTAGACGCTCTACATTGAACTTTTAAACAATCTACTCTGTCTCAGGCTGGCTCTCTTAAACTAAACAGTTAAATTGATTACACCTGTATCTGTATCCACTACTCTCAGTAGAGAGCTGTGTCTCTCCATTCTACAAGAATATAAGGCACATTCCATCCAACATTCTATCCATTCATCTTCTTCAGACCATTCACTCATCCACCCATTAAACTGTCTATCAACATCTATTAAACAATCTGTCTAACATCCATTAAACTCTCTGTCTATCAACATTAATTAGACTATCTACATTCAACTTTTAAATTATTTACTCTGTCTCAGGCTTTAAGATACTCTGGCTCCAGTTAAATTGATTACACCTGTGTCAACTACTCTCAGAGAGCTGTATCAGTGTCTCTCTTAACAAGAATATAAGGCACATTCCATCCAACCTTCTATCCATTCATCTTCTTCAGACCATTCACTCATCCACCCATTAAACTGTCAATCAATATCTATTAAACAATCTGCCTATCAACATCCATTAAACATTCTATCTATCAACATTAATTAGACTATCTACATACAACTTTTAAAGTATTTACTGTGGGTCCCTCTCAAGCAGCGTTTATATGTCCTCCCTCGATCCTCGATCCTCAATGATCTACATAAAGAAAGATAGAAGAAGGGCTAGACTATCCCATTGTTGCCGCTCCATCATTCTTTATGTAGATCAGTGAGGAGCGAGAGAGGACGCGTAAACGCTATGAGAAGCACCTTCTGTCTCAGGCTTTAAGCATACAATCTCATTAAGACTACAGATCCTGTTTCACTACTTCCTCTGTCCACAACTGTTTCAAAATAAAGGTCCTCACTGCAATAATACACTATTAAATCATTTAACCATTGAAACTACTCAACTATTGAACTGTTCAACCATTCCAACTGTCAGTTATCATCCACTATGCCTCCAGTCAACTACATGAAACCTCCATGTACCTAGCAACCAACATAGCAACCATTAAAAAGTGTTTATGACCGTTTCCATAGCAACCAACATGATTATACTGCAGTAACTTCTTGTTTCCTGATAGTGGCCACCATGGATACCCTAGCAACAAATGTTTCAAAATAAAAGTCCTCACTAGCAAGTTAGCTAGTTACCATGGTTAGCATAGTTAGCATTGTTAGCATAGTTAGCATTTTTAGCATAACTGCAAAAAATCATCAACTAAGTTAGCTAATCAACCTGGTTAGCATTGTTAGCAAATTTAGCATTGTTAGCATAGTTAGCATTTTTAGCATTACTGCTAGAAATCATCGGTTAAGTTAGCTAATCAACCTGGTTAGCATTGTTAGCATTGCTAGCATAGTAAGCATTTTTAGCGTAACTGCTAGAAATCATTAGCTAAGTTAGCTAATCAACATTTTAACATGAATAGAAATCATTAGTTAAGTTAGAACTGGAACGTTTCATCTTTAAACTGTCTACCTTCACACTATCAACTCTCTGTAAACTATGCAACCACCATGTTTACCCTAGCTACACCTTAGTAACCATATCTACATTATCTATCTATTTTTTGCATTTTCATGCACTGGTAATTCCTTGGAATTGCATTTCTAGTTATTAAACTTCTTCTTCTAACGCTCGCAATTCAGCTTCAACCGTTTAACGTAGAAACTTCATTCAAACTTTGTTGCGTAGGTCTTGCTTATGCCATATGTGCTTTATATTTTTCAACTTTGTAACTTTTATACTTTTTAAACTATTAGTTAAAAACTATCACCATTTCCCCCATAGACTTAACATTGCTCATTATGACATCACGGCAGCAATTAGAATGTTACCCCAGCTGGTCAGCCACCTGGGCACCAACTGTCAGTTTCTCTCAGGCTCCTCTCTGAAGACTACATATTCTGTTCCCCTGTATCCTCTGCGCACAACAGTATCAAAATAAGTCCTCCTAATTCCATCCAACTTTATATCCATTCATCTTCTTCAAACCATTCACTCATCCACCCATTCTAAACAGTCTGCCTATCAACAACATCAATTAGACGCTCTACATTGAACTTTTAAACAATCTACTCTGTCTCAGGCTGGCTCTCTTAAGACTAGCCAGTTAAATTGATTACACCTGTATCTGTATCCACTACTCTCAGTAGAGAGCTGTGTCTCTCCATTCTACAAGAATATAAGGCACATTCCATCCAACATTCTATCCATTCATCTTCTTCAGACCATTCACTCATCCACCCATTAAACTGTCTATCAACATCTATTAAACAATCTGTCTATCAACATCCATTAAACTTTAAATTAAACATTAATTAGACTATCTACATTCAACTTTTAAATTATTTACTCTGTCTCAGGCTTTAAGAGTACTCTGGCACTCTTAAGACTAGCCAGTTAAATTGATTACACCTGTGTCAACTACTCTCAGAGAGCTGTATCAGTGTCTCTCTTAACAAGAATATAAGGCACATTCCATCCAACCTTCTATCCACTCATCTTCTTCAGACCATTCACTCATCCACCCATTAAACTGTCAATCAATATCTATTAAACAATCTGCCTATCAACATCCATTAAACATTCTGTCTATCAACATTAATTAGACTATCTACATACAACTTTTAAAGTATTTACTGTGGGTCCCTCTCAAGCAGCGTTTATATGTCCTCCCTCGCTCCTCGATCCTCAATGATCTACATAAAGAAAGATAGAAGAAGGGCTAGACTATCCCATTGTTGCCGCTCCATCATTCTTTATGTAGATCAGTGAGGAGCGAGAGAGGACGCGTAAACGCTATGAGAGGCACCTTCTGTCTCAGGCTTTAAGCATACAATCTCATTAAGACTACAGATCCTGTTTCACTACTTCCTCTGTCTACAACTGTTTCAAAATAAAGGTCCTCACTGCAATTATACACTATTAAATCATTTAACCATTGAAACTACTCAACTATTGAAATGTTCAACCATTCCAACTGTCAGTTATCATCAACTATGCCTCCAGTCAACTACATGAAACCTCCATGTACCTAGCAACCAACATAGCAACCATTAAAATTAAGTGTTTATAACCGTTTCCATAGCAACCAACATGATTATACTGCAGTAACTTCTTGTTTCCTGATAGTGGCCACCATGGATACCCTAGCAACAAATGTTTCAAAATAAAAGTCCTCACTAGCAAGTTAGCTAGTTAGCATAGTTAACATTGTTAACATAGTTAGCATTTTTAGCATAACTGCAAAAAATCATCAACTAAGTTAGCTAATCAACCTGGTTAGCATTGTCAGCAAATTTAGCATTGTTAGCATAGTTAGCATTTTTAACATTACTGCTAGAAATCATCGATAAGTTAGCTAATCAACCTGGTTAGCATTGTTAGTAAAGTTAGCATTGCTAGCATAATTAGCATTTTTAGCTTAACTGCTAGAAATCATTAGCTAAGTTAGCTAATCAACATTTTAACATGAATAGAAATCATTAGTTAAGTTAGAACTGGAATGTTTCATCTTTAAACTGTCTACCTTCACACTATCAACTCTCTGTAAACTATGCAACCACCATGTTTACCCTAGCTACACCTTAGTAACCATATCTACATTATCTATCTTTTTTAGCATTTTCATGCACTGGTAATTCCTTGGAATTGCATTTCTAGTTCTTCTTCTAACGCACGCAATTCAGCTTGAACCGTTTAACGTAGAAACTTCATTCAAACGTTGTTGCGTAGGTCTTGCTTATGCCATGTGTGCTTTGTATTTTTCAACTTTGTAACTTTTTTACTTTTTAAACTATTAGTTAAAAACTATTACAATTTCCCCCATAGACTTAACATTGCTCATTATGACATCACGGCAGCAATTAGAATCTTAAGCCAGGTGGCCGGCCACCTGGGCACCAACTGTCAGTTTCTCTGGCTTTAAGCATACAGTCTCTCAGAAGACTACACATATCCTGTTAAACTGTTTCCTCTGTCCACAACTGTTTCAAAATAAAAGTCTCATTGCAATAATACACTATTAAATCATTTAACCATTGAAACTACTCAACTATTTAACTGTTCAACCATTCCAACTGTCAGTTATCATCCACTATGCCTCCAGTCAACTACATGAAACCTCCATGTACCTAGCAACCAACATAGCAACCATTAAAATTAAGTGTTTATGACCGTTTCTATAGCAACCAACATGATTATACTGCAGTAACTTATTGTTTATTGATAGTGGCCACCATGGATACCCTATCAACAAATGTTTCAAAATAAAAGTCCTCACTAGCAAGTTAGCTAGTTAGCATGGTTAGCATTGTTAGCATAGTTAGCATTTTTAGCATTACTGCAAAAAAGCATCAACTAAGTTAGCTAATCAGCTTGGTTAGCATTATTAGCAAATTTAGCATTGTTAGCATAGTTAGCATTTTTAGCATTACTGCTAGAAATCATCGGTTAAGTTAGCTAATCAACCTGGTTAGCATTGTTAGTAAAATTAGCATTGCTAGCATAGTTAGCATTTTTAGCGTAACTGCTAGAAATCATTACCTAAGTTAGCTAATCAACATTTTAACATGGATAGAAATCATTAGTTAAGTTAGAGCTGGAATGTTTCATCTTTAAACTGTCTACCTTCACACTATCAACTCTCTGTAAACTATGCAACCACCATGTTTACCCTAGCTACACCTTAGTAACCATATCTACATTATCTATCTATTTTTGCATTTTCATGCACTGGTAATTCCTTGGAATTGCATTTCTAGTTCTTCTTCTAACGCACGCAATTCAGCTTCAACCGCTTAACGTAGAAACTCCATTCGAATTTTGTCGCGTAGGTCTTACTTACGCGATGTGGGCAAAGTATTTTTCAACTTTGTAACTTTTATACTTTTTAAACTATTAGTTAAAAACTATTACAATTCCCCCCATAGACTTAACATTGCTCATTATGACATCACGGCAGCAATTAGAATCTTACGCCAGGTGGCCGGCCACCTGGGCACCAACTGTCAGTTTCTCTGGCTTTAAGCATACATTCTCTGTGAAGACTACATATCCTGTTAACTGTTTCCTCTGTCCACAACTGTTTCAAAATAAAAGTCCTCACTGCAATAATACACTATTAAATCATTTAACCATTGAAACTACTCAACTATTGAACTGTTCAACCATTCCAACTGTCAGTTATCATCCACTATGCCTCCAGTCAACTACATGAAACCTCCATGTACCTAGCAACCAACATAGCAACCATTAAAATTAAGTGTTTATGACCGTTTCCATAGCAACCAACATGATTATACTGCAGTAACTTCTTGTTTCCTGATAGTGGCCACCATGGATACCCTAGCAACAAATGTTTCAAAATAAAAGTCCTCACTAGCAAGTTAGCTAGTTAGCATGGTTAGCATAGTTAGCATAGTTAAAATTTTTAGCATAACTGCTAAAAATGATTAGCTAAGTTAGCTAATCAACCTGGTTAGCATTGTTAGCATAGTTAGCATTGTTAGCATAGTTAGAATTTTGAACATTTCTGTTAGAAATCATTAGTTAAGTTAGCTGATCAATCTGGTTAGCATTGTTAACATAGTTAGCATTGTTAGCATTTTTACCATAACTGTTAGAAATCATTAGCTAAGTAAACCAATCAACCTGGTTATCATTGTTAACATAGTTAACATTTTAACATACCTTTTAGAAATCATTAGTTAAGTTACAACTGGAATGTTTAAGCTTTAAACTGTCTACCTTCACACATCAACTCTCTTTAAACTATACAATCACCATCTTTACCCTAGTTACACCCTAGTAGCCATATCTACATCATCTATCTATACATTTTTTTCATTTTCATGCACTGGTAATTCCTTGGAATTGCATTTCTAGTTCTTCTTCTAACGCACGCAATTCAGCTTGAACCGTTTAACGTAGAAACTTCATTCAAACTTTGTTACGTAGATCTTGCTTATGCCATGTGTGCTTTGTATTTTTCAACTTTGTAACTTTTATACTTTTTGAACTATTAAATAAAAACTATTAACAATTTCCCCATAGACTTAACATTGCTCATTATGACATCACGGCAGCAATTAGAATGTTACGCCAGGTGGCCAGTCCAGGTGCAGCAGCTCTCTCTCTCTCTCAGGCACACTGGCTCTCTTGAGACTACATTTTCTGTTCCCCTGTATCAACTGTATCAACATAAGTCTTCCTAATTCCATCCAACTTTCTATCCATTCATCTTCTTCAAACCATTCACTCATCCACCCATTCTAAACAGTCTGCCTATCAACATCAATTAGACGATCTACATTCAACTTTTAAACAATCTACTCTGTCTCAGGCTTTAAGAGCACACCCTGGCTCTCTTAAGACTAGCCAGTTAAATTGATTACACCTGTATCTGTATCCACTACTCTCAGTAGAGAGCTGTGTCTCTCCATTCTACAAGAATATAAGGCACATTCCATCCAACTTTCTATCCATTCATCTTCTTCAGACCATTCACTCATCCACCCATTAAACTGTCTATCAACATCCATTAAACTCTCTGTCTATCAACATTAATTAGACTATCTACATTCAACTTTTAAATGATTTTCAATCAATATCTATTAAACAATCTGCCTATCAACATCCATTAAACATTCTGTCTATCAACATTAATTAGACTATCTACATACAAGTATTTGTGGGTGCCTCTCAAGCAGCGTTTATATGTCCTCCCTCGCTCCTCGGGCCTCGATCCTCAATGATCTACATCAGTGGTCCCCAAATGGCGGCCCGCGGGCCAGATCCGGCCCGCGCACAGTATTTTTTTGGCCCGCCACGTCAAGTCTGAACAAAGGTAAACAGTCATGTTGGCCACGCGTGATTAGCGATCTCTCTACTTCAGTGGGTTACAACATCTGATAGTCATTCACTTTTCATACTGTTCGTATCCGACGTCCATGTCAAATTTATTCCAATTGATTACAAATGCTACAATGAAACTCCATCTCATTCTCAGGTTGCCTGTCCTCACAGCACGCATAAGCGCACACACGCTCAGACAAATGAGCAGTCAATTTCTAGCTGAAGTAGGCTAACCGCTGGAAGTGGCTACAATACACTCGCGAAATCCTTCTCGTTTTGATTACGTTAAATCCGTGTCAATAAACCACTGCTAATATTAATGCACAGTTTTTGCGAGAGCTACTTTATTAATATTTGGGAAAGTGATAAGGGGCTGCGACTGCTCTGCTGAAGTGCCACGACGGCACAGCGCAATGAGCTTCAGAAACAATCACGACATTCAGACTACCCCAAAACGTTAACGGAATTCTCCGGAAGCTCCCGATTAGCCACTCAGGGCCTGCATTCAAAACATTAAAGAAATTCATTTAACAGATCATGGCAACTGCATGCAAGGTTAACTAGGCCTATCATGAGGTTATTAAAGCTGGTTCAGAATTAGTCATTGAATCAAAAGCTTTACTTTGCAAGATAAAAGTCTAATCTAACAACCTATTCAAATATACCAGAATAGAGGAAGTTGCATCTAGCAGAGCTCATTTTTTTTCTGCTGATCTGTACCACCCACATTCAAAAAGCCTCCAACACCCATGGGTTTGCCTCTGTTCACATCAGGCACTTAGGCCTAGATAAATGTGTGGCCGCTGATAATGCTTTAAGTTTCATTTAGCAAATGTGTACAATTGTATGTTTGCCATTAGTAATAATAAATAGTTTTTAACCTGCCGTATCACACAGATTTCGGGGGGGGGGGGAGAGATTTGTTGGCCCTCAGCCTCACTTGCTGTACAAAATTTGGCCCTCGGGGAAAACTAATTGGGGACCACTGATCTACATAAAGAAAGATAGAAGAAGGGCTAGACTATCCCATTATTGCCGCTCCATCATTCTTTATGTAGATCAGTGAGGATCGAGGCCCGAAGAGCGAGAGGCGCTGCATGAGAGGCACTTCTGTCTCAGGCTTTAAGCATACAATCTGGCTCTCGAAGCCAGTTAAATTGTTTCCTCTGTCCACAACTGTTTCAAAATAAAAGTCGTCACTGCAATAATACACTATTAAATCATTTAACCATTGAAACTACTCAACTATTTAACTGTTCAACCATTCCCACTGTCAGTTATCATCAACTATGCCTCCGGTCAACTACATGCAACCTCCATGTACCTAGCAACCAACATAGCAACCATTAAAATTAAGCGTTTATGACCGTTTCCATAGCAACCAACATGATTATACTGCAGTAACTTCTTGTTTCCTGATAGTGGCCACCATGGATACCCTAGCAACAAATGTTTAAAAATAAAAGTCCTCATTAGCAAGTTAGCTAGTTAGCATTGTTAGCATTTTTAACATAGCTGCTAGAAATGATTAGCTAAGTTAGCTAATCAACCTGGTTAGCATTGTTAGCATAGTAAGCTTTGTTAGCATAGTTAGCATTTTTAACATAACTGCTAAAAATTATTAGCTAAGTTAGCTAATCAACGTGGTAAGCATTGTTAACATAGTTAGCAGTGTTAGCATAGTTAGCATTTTTAGCATAACTGCTAGAAATCAACAACTAAGTTAGCTAATCAACCTGGTTAGCATTGTTAATATAGTTAGCATTGCTAACACAGTTGGCATTTTTAACATAACTTTTAGAAATCATTAGTTAAGTTAGCTGATCAACCTGGTTAGCATTGTTAGCATTTTTACCATAACTGTTAGAAATCATTAGATGTAAACCAATCAACCTGGTTATCATTGTTAACATAGTTAACATTTTAACATACCTAGCATGATTACCCTAGCAACCAGCATGGCAACCAATTTAAGTATGAAACCACTATCAACCACTTCCACAATTACAACCTAGCAACCAGCCTAGCAATGCCTTGAGTTACTATAGCAACCACCACAACTACCCTAGCAACATCTTAGCAATAATCTTATTTACCCTAGCAACCACCTCATGTACCCTAGCATCAGCCTAGCAACTACTTCCAGCTTAATAACGTCAGGTAATGTTGAATTTGCCTAATCTACCCTTACGACTCTTTAACAACACATTTTGATCACTGCTGGAGTGTTCAAAGTTGGCATCAAGTATAATATTTCAACCAGCTTCAACCCTTTCTGGTCACGTTCATTGCATGCTTGTAGCCTACATTAAGCCTTGACTATTGCAACTCACCTTATTTTGTCACAAGATTACAAATGGTTCAAAATGTTGCTGCTAGGCCTATCCACTGGAACTAAGAGGTGTGATCGTATCACTCCTGTTGTGAACTGCACTGGCTACCAATGAAATATAGAATTGAATTGAACTGTTAAGCTTCTTTTTTTTCATTAGGATTCATTAGGATTTTTCAAGACTTGGCAATATTTTCTGTTGTTTCTTAATGGAAGTGAGTGGATTCCGCGCCGATTATCTGCACAAGGTGGAAAGCGGATTTTCCGCCTGTCCACCCCGAGCTGAAAGAGTAGAAAAATGTTCTACTCAAGGCGGATAAATGAAAAAATCTGCCTGGTCACTAACATTCGAATGTGCGCAGCGGACCTTTTAAAAACTATTTAAACTGCATCATTTTGATTGCTGATAATGGTTTATTTTATTATAATCCCATTATAATGTATAGGCCTATTATATTATAGGTACTTTAGGGTTAACCATTTTTGAGGCCGTTTAAAACGCACCAAATCAACAGGCCACCTGTTCACCATTCACTCAAATCAACAGGCCACCTGCACCATTCAACAGCCTCAGAAAATGGTTACAGTTAACCCCAAAGTACCATATACAATTTAATATTATGTTCTACAATGTTTTACTATTTTGTTTATTTTAAATCATTTTGGATCAACTCTGTCGTGTGAAATGTGCTAATATTATATATAGTCAATTGACTTTGTCAAACCTAGGTAGCTACCTCTTCAGTCAATGACATCACTCAGTCGCGCACGTGACTTCTTCACTTTGACTTGGAACCCGGCTGGCGTCTACACAGTATAGAGAATGGGAACGGAAGTTAGCGGCGCAGTGCATTCTGGGACAAAAAGGGCTTTTTCCTCCATTAGGTGAGGCCGCGGCGCGAATTATAAACAAGAAACCTATGGAAACCTATGATATTTCGAACAAGATCGGCTAGCCAAAACAGTAACACTAGATGTGAACATTTAGGCTACTATGCTAAAAACTAGTAGTAGAAGTAGTAATGGACAGTACAGAGACAAGCTCCTGCCAGACGCGAGGAAACGTTATATAGAAAAGATATCTTTGATCGGTAACATGGATCCCTATGACAGACCGTCTGGAGAGTGGACGTGAGACCCTGAAAGTAATACAAAGACACTCCGTTGTTGATTTTTTTTACCTGACGATCGTGGGCACGGACGTTACATCCAACAACACAACAGGTTCGTCCCATGATGTGTGAAAAACAGTGTTAGAAACAGCGAGTTAGCAATGTTTTACGATGTTTACAATGGTACAGTATTGGCAGCAGCGTACAAGTGGCCTCACGTATGTATCCCAGACGCCACCGCGGCGCAACCGCGAAATGTCCGCGACGTCACATTCCCATTCTCTATACACATTCGTGTCCCAGCTCAGCGGATTGCCGGTCACGTTGGTAGCCTACTGAGCCTTCGACTTACTTCGTGTTTCCGTGACTCATCACATTACCTCCAACGTAAGTTTTGTTTGCTTAACGTTAACACTAAAGATATTTTGGTAAGGTTAACACTAACAGCAGTCTTTGTATCTTAAATGACTCTGGTAGCTAAGGCTGGTTAACGTTAACTTTCGAGCTAAAGACCACCTGCTAAATCTTCTACTTAGGCTTTATGAGGTGTTCCCTATCATAACACTTTTATTCGACGTATATGTTGTTCAAAACAAAGTTTACGAATTGTTTCCTACATTTGGTAGGGTAGTAGCATAGCTGCCTCATAGTCTGTTATTTGGAAATTGTCGTAGCTGCTAGCACTAATTAACGTTAACGTTAGCTACCTATAGGCTGCTAGAAGGTAACGTTAGGTGAGGTAACTTTCTTGGAATGAAAATTTACTGGGTTTACTGTTTGTCGAGCGATTATCTACTTTAACTCGACATAGTTTGTGTGACATTCAATATCATCACTTTTATTTGGTGTATGAATTGTCGAAAAACGGCGTCTATGAATCTGACTCGCCTTGTAAACTGGCTACACCAGACACGGCAGCTGCATCGAACATTCTAGAAAAATACACCAGTGTTTTGCGTTTGGCTAATATACTGCAGGCTGTAAGAGCCCTAGCACAAAATGAGTTTATTGCTAGTTTATTTTATGGTGAAACCACTGCAGCAACGCTAACTAATTTGAACTTTGAGCGTCACATTAATAACGCGGGTGACAATGTCAGGCGCTTGGAGGCGTTAACGCCTCTACAACGCTTCGCCTTGAACTCCGACGTACATGACAGGGCCAGCACATAACGTAAGCTAGCTGTTGCCAACATCTCTAATAGTAACCTCCATAGGCGCATGAGCAATGGACAACAGGGTGATAAAACAAAAATAGACTTGTCGACTTGTAATTAAAATAAATATGGAGCCTATCAGCCTACTGGCCCAATTCGTTTCTGATTCTAATGTTACAATAAACTTATTTTGAGTACAAGTCATGCCATATAATCTAATGATATTACTTGGTCACACAGATGTGAAGTTGCATTGTGTTAAATTAATGTAATTGTGTTGCCTTGTAATGTTATAGCAGTGGTAACAACCTTTTCCCCTTTATTCACTACAGAAAACAATAGTCTTTCTAAAGACTTTCTCCATTCTCCACCCTCCACCCTCCATCTCCTCCCTCCATCTCCACCTTCCCTTGTGGTTTTTGCCACGGGTAAAAAAAATCTTCATTTGTGGTGCTGCGGACTTCAGGTATGTCATTTTAATTATTTTAACTGCTAGACCTATGCTGCTTGCTTACACCTTTTATTTGCTAACACAAACATGTAAATTGTGTTTCTTGACTTAAGAAAAATAGCTACTTTTTACAGTTGCTTGTCTTGATATGGTAGGTACATATTTTTAAGTACCTACCATGTCGCCATCCACAACTACAAATGTGTCCACTTTTTCTTTATATGATGGTTACTTTTAATAAAATCAACCATCACAAGTTTTTAACTCAAAGGATGATTGCCGACAATCTAATGTGCAGCTGCCTACGAAATCTGCTCCTAATCTACATAATACACAGCTGTGCTGAATTTTGTATTAGTTTTCTTTGCTCACTTCACTTAACTCATCCTTTTAGTATTACAGGTGTATTGCTGAAATGAATGGAAACGATAATGCTTTTTCACTGTGAAGCAAGCAAAGCAGCAATGTTGCTGTGTTCCTTATTTTTGGAAGTGTTTAACATGTTTCTCTTTTGTTTCCCTTTCAGGCTTGTTCCAGACCAGCCCTGTCAGAGTGGTGTCTGTCACTTGTGACACTGTGCCTGTCTGTCTGCGCACCCTGCACTGCACTCATATACAACAGAACCCACTTACGCCTACTGCAAACATATAACGACAAGTGACACTTTTTGACAACATACTTGACTGCACATACTCTACTCTTTACATATAACTGTGTCCCCTCAGACAACTTCTTTGAGACTTTGAAACTTGAATACTCCTTTGAAACTTGAATACTCCTTTGAAACTTGAAAACTTGAAAACTTGAATACCACTCTGAACCAGAGCATCCTTTAACATAACATACCTACAAACATACCTGCAAACATATAACGACAAGAATTGATCACTTTCTGACCACACATACTCTGAACTGTATAACTGTTTATATTTCTGTGAACTTTTACATACCTTACATACAGCGTTTGTATATTTGAATAATTTCTGTCAAAGTTGTCTTTGCTGTTGCATATCTACTTTTAGACCTGAGCTGTGCTGCAAGACTGAACCTGGGCTGTGTGAGGACTTCAACATTCCATCCTAGTTCTGCATAAAACTGATCTCAAGGGCTGCCTCTCATTCTTCATCGGTGTCATCAAGTGTTACCTCTACCTAACAGTTCCAGTGCCATATTTGATCATTTAATCAATAATTCAACTTAAGTAAATATTTTGTGTGAAAGCTCATACTCTGAACTATATAAAGACTCTGAACCATTACGGATAACTACAGTCTGTTAACTATTCACATAGAGAACTGTTACTGTGAAATATACATACCCATCAACGTTTATATTTGAATAATATCTTTCAAAGTTGTCTTTGCTGTTGCATACCTACTTTTACACCTGAGCTGTGCTGCACGACTGAACCTGGGCTGTGTGAGGACTTCAACATTCCATCCTAGTTCTGCATAAAACTGGTCATCTCAAGGGCAATTCATTTTTTGGGCCCACTGATCATTGTAATAAATCACTGAAATAAATGCTAGTGTTTGGATATTGAGTTTAACATTTAATCTCATCTGTCTTGTCTATATACTCAGATTACATTGATTAAGTAACTTGTCTCAATTCTGTCTGTGGAACATTGAGTATATATGCTAGTGTGTAATCTGTGATAAACAAATATTAGATTTGACTTGACCATTAGACTATTTAGCTTGTTATATTTTGAAACATGGGAAGAAAAGGCCGTCGCTCAGAGGCTCAAAAGAGACGTTGGCGTAAGTTGGATCTCTCTGAAGTTGAACCACCTCAGTCTTCATTAGACCAGAGTGACTTGAATGACAGAGAACAGATAAATGAGGTAACTGCTCCCCACTTGAACATGGAGCGAGCCATCACGTGTGTTCAAGCAACTCATTACCAAGGTGATGTAAGATATGGGAACAACAGTAACAAGCAATGCACCTGCAATTCCCTGGTATTTCTCGCTACACTTCACTACCGAACAGAGCTCAACAGTGATGATCTGGACTACGTTTTGCAGAAAGGTAATTTGATGTACAGTGAAGTACAGGAAGGGTTACGTATGAGAGGCAATGAGGCACATGACCACTTGGCTCTTGATGAATTACCTGATAGTGTTGAGATCTATGGACAGATGTATCATACTGAGAAGTGCCTCTCACGTTATGGTTATCTGAGGCAAAATGGATCTGATGGTGTGGACTTTCTACAGCTCTCTGAAAGACTGCATTGTTTGTCAAATGATGTCAAGTTTGCACTGCTAACATTAGGTTGCTTAACAATAGCTTTGTTCAGAGTTGATGATAAATATGGACTTTTTGATCCACACTCAAGAACACCTTTTGGATTTCCAGCAAACAATGGCACTGCTGTGATGTTGACCTTTATCAACTTGAGTGACATGATTGATCATCTGCTTGCATTCTGGACCATCCTTGAATCACATGATGAATGGATTTATGAGTTAATGCCAGTATTATTTACATCTGTGTACAATAATGAGCAAGGAAGCCACACTGACAATGTGCAACCTTCTCAGACTGCAGAGTTCCACGTTCCAGCCATTTCTGTGAGTTCACTTCCTAAATGTAATAAGGATCGCAGGCGCCGAAAAACTGCCAAAGCACAAAATGACATGTCCTTCAGCGAGAACAACAGAATCAGACAGCGAAAATATTATGAACAGAATAGAATGAAAAAATTGGAATATGAACGAAAGAGGTATGCTAACGACATTCAACACAATAAAAAAGCATACCTCAGAGACCGTTACATGCATGAATCTAATTATAAATTGAAAAAAAAGTTATACATCAACAGCCGGTACTCCTGTGACTCGAGTTTTAGATCAAGGCAGCAGGCTTACATACAGAAACGTTATGCCCATGATATAACCTATCATTCAAGACAGAAGTTGACCATGAAACATCACTATAGAAATGATCCAACATACAGGCAGAAAAAAAAGGAAACCTTTACTGATAGATACAGAATTGACGCTTCCTTCAGGCAGAAAAGAAGGGCAACTTATACTGATAGATACAGAATTGACCCTTTGTTCAGGCAGAAAATAAAGGCAACCTATACTGATAGGTACAGAATTGACCCTTTGTTCAGGCAGAAAAAAAAGGAAACCATTAACAATAGATACAGAATTGACTCTTTTTACCGGCAGAAAAAAAAGGAAATCTTTACCGACAGATACAGAAATGACCATATTTTCAGGCATTATTGTTCTCTACAAAAAAAGAAAAATGCAGGTGTGGGCCTAAATAACAGTTTCCAGAGAATGCTTAACAAAATGCGGTGTGCTTTAAATATACAGCGCAAGTACCGTCATCTTACACGCCTGTCTAGACTTCAATCAGAGCAAGAGCTTGAACAACAGTCCAGACTTCAATCAGAGCAAGAGGTTGAACAACAGTCAACACAAACAGAAAACACACTTTTGCATGATGCCATCACATCTTTTCAAATGGATGTACAGAACGGCCCTACTTTTGTGTGTACAGTGTGTCACAGAGCTTTGTTTTATAACCAGGTAAAAGAGTGCAATCATGAATGTTATCGAAAGAATCGAGGCATGGTTGATCGATGCTTAACAGGCGAATATGTACATACATGCAGCGAGCAGTGCAGTGCACTTCAATCATGTTGTGCATCAGATGAAAAGACAGAGTGGATTTGTTACAGCTGTGATGAAAACTTAAAGATGGGGAAAATGCCGGCCATTGCTGTAAACAATATGTTAGAGCTATCACCAATTCCTCCAGAGCTCAGTAATCTTAATATACTTGAAAGACACATCATTGCACGGTACATACCATTTGCAAAAATAATCAGTCTTCCCAAAGGCCAGCAGAAGTTAATACATGGTGGAGTTGTGTGTGTCCCTTCAGAGGTAGAATCAACAGTCAATGCTTTGCCTAGACCCAACAGCCAGTCACAACTTTTGAAAGTGAAGTTGAAAAGAAGAATGAACTACACAGGACATTACCAGTTCCAAACTGTAGACATGACCAAAGTATTGCGTGCCTTATCCAAACTGAAAGAGATGCATTCAGAGTACAAGGACATAACCATAACTAATGATACACAAGCGTTTGGGGATGGAATGAATGGCTTGGCAGATGAAAATGACATCAGTGCAGCAGAAGAAGTTGATTTAATGGAGACTGATGCAGTGGACGAGTTTGACATTACTGACCCAGAACATTCAGAAACAAATAGTGCAGTCAATCACCCTAATAATGAAACACATGAGTTATATGATAACCAAGATTCACTTAACTCTGAGCAGGACACAAGTCAACAAAATGGTGGATGCTCTATAGATTCATGCTTACAGCCAGCTGATATTGCACAGGAAATGATCACATTTGGTGAAGGTATATTCACTGTGGCACCAGCAGAAGGAAACAGACCAGTGAGTTTTTTCAGAGTTCCCAAACTAGAGGCAATGGCTTTCCCTGTACAGTTCCCCACTGGAATGAACACTTTGGATGAAACACAAAGACCAATGAAATTATCACCAAGCAGATATTTCAATGCACGTCTCTTTTGTGTTGACAATCGATTTGCTCTCGACTCCAATTATATATTTTTTGCACAATTTATCACAGAAATGCATTTGGCAAAGTCTTCTATGTCTATTCAACTGCGTAAAGGAAAACCTATGACCAGAGATGGACGCAAAATAACTGCAAGATTGCTTCAAGACAAACATGAAGTGCAAAAACTGATACGGAACAAAGATGCCACACGATTCATGCAACCTTTGAGAGGTACTCCTGCATACTGGGAAAGAACACTCAGAGACCTCTTTGCAATGCTTCGTCAGCTGGGTACCCCAACATTCTTCTGTACATTTAGTGCTGCTGAAATGAGATGGCCAGAGGTCATAGAAACAATAAAGGCACAGCAAGGAGAGCAGGTTGACTTTTCTGAGCTTGACTGGGCATCAAAATGTGAGATCTTACGTAGCAACCCTGTCACCACCATGCGCATGTTTGACAAGCGTGTTGATGCACTTCTCAGACACCTACTTTTGTCACCAGCACAGCCCATTGGTGAGGTCATTGACTACTTTTTTCGAGTGGAGTATCAAGCTAGAGGTTCGCCTCATATACATATGTTGGTTTGGTGTAAGAACGCACCTGTATTTGAAGATGACCCAGATGAGAGAGTGTGTGAATTTGTGGACAAGTACATAACATGTCAGCTGCCTGACCCAAATACAGACCCTGAGCTTTTCAAAATAGTGACAGAGGTGCAAACCCACAGCAAAAGGCACTCAAAGTCATGTAAGAAAGGAAATAAGCACTGTCGGTTTGGATTCCCGAAACAGCCTGTCGAGAGCACATTTATAACACGACCCATGCCAGTAGAGCTCATGGACGAATCTGACGATGAATCTGATCATGACCGCTCTTCCATGTCTCCTGAAGAAGCCAAAACTAAGCTGAGGCCTTTATGGGAATTGCTGAATAATTCCACAACATTGTTTGAAAGCATCCCACATCTACTTGCCCAATGCAACTTAAGCTATGAGGAATACCTAAACTGTGTCAGTTCATTAACAACGTCCAGTGTGCTAGTGATGAAACGTCAACCAAAGGACTGCTGGATTAATGGCTATAATGAGCATTTGTTAAGGGCCTGGAATGCAAATATTGATATTCAGTTCATCCTGAACCCTTATTCCTGTCTGATGTACATCTTATCATACATTTCCAAAGCTGAACATGAGATGAGTGAGTATTTGAAAAGAGTTGTGTCTGACACGTCTCAATCCAATACCTCTGACACTGAGGAAATGAAACAAATCATGCAAGCATACTCCAAAAACAGAGAAGTTAGTGTTCAAGAGGCTGTTGCACGAGTCTGTAGCTTGAAACTGAAGTCTTGCTCTCGAAATGTGATATTTATACCCACTGATGACAATGCTTTAAAAATGAGTGTCCCATTAAGATACCTGAATAACAGAATTCCTGATTCAGAGAATGTTTGGATGTCCGGAATGCCAGATAAATACAAAAACAGACCAGATACACCAGAGTTTGCAACAATGTTTTTGGCAGAGTTTGCTTCCACTTACAGAGTTGTGTATGGAAGGCAGAAAGAAGGAAAAAAGGTTTTACCACTTCAAAATGAAATGGGCTTCATTCAAAAGCGAACAAGAGGAAAGCCTGCCATTATCAGATATGCCCGATTTTCTGAGCAAAAGACTCCAGAGAAGTTCTATGGCACATTGCTCAAACTGTACCTCCCTTATCGTTCAGATTCACAACTGAAACCCACAGGATTTCCAACGTATGAGTCATTTTATACATCAGGCTATGTATGTCTTCCTGGAAGAGACTATAATGAGAGAGTAGTTTCTGTTGTCAAGAAGAACAGGTCACAATATGAAAAGAACAGTGATGCAATAGAGAAAGCTATTGAGAACATAGAAGAAAATGGACCTATGGAGGATGCATGGACAACACTTGCACCTGAGACAGAGCTTCTTCGACTTGAGTGCATTTCTGAGCGTGAGGAAATGAATCCAGAAGAAATGAATGAACGAGATGACATTCCTGAATACAGCTCAAGTACCACAAACAGAGGAAGTGCAGCACCAATGTTTGAGGCTCCTCAAATAGACCCCACTGTGGTCCGTAACATGTATCAAAATCTAAATCAAACGCAGGCATCTATATTCTATACAGTGCGTAAATGGTGCATGAGACGCGTATGTGGACAGAATGCCGATCAGTTCTTTTACTTTGTCACTGGTGGAGCTGGAACTGGTAAATCACACCTCATCAAATGCATTTACACAGAGGCATCAAAGATACTCCGCAAGTTACCTCGCATCACAGAGGAAAGAGACATGTCCATGCCCACTGTCCTTCTCACATCATTTACTGGCACAGCAGCTTACAACATATCTGGCAAGACACTGCATTCTGTACTGAAACTACCAAGAAGCCTTAAACCACCTTACCAGTGCCTTGGAAACCGTCTAGATGAAGTGAGAGCAACCTTATCCAATGTTGAAATAATTGTCATTGATGAAGTGTCCATGATATCAAAATCACTCTTTGCATATGTCAATTGGAGACTGCAAGAAATCAAAGGCAGCAAAAAACCTTTTGGCGGAGTCTCAATACTTGCCTGTGGCGATTTCAACCAGATAAGTCCCCCCGGTAAAGCCAAACCTCTCTGTGTGTTTGAGGATCATGTTCTTGATATCTGGAAGGATCGGTTCCAAGTAGTCACTCTCACAGAAATCATGCGGCAGAAAGATGATGTGCCATTTGCTGAGCTGCTCAATAGGATAAGAGTGAAACGCAAAGAAGAGGCATTATCTGAAGCAGACAGAGTTCTACTTGCACAGGCCATATGTCAAGCTGATGACTGTCCCAAAGACATTCTGCATGTTTTTGCTACAAATAAAGAAGTAAACCAACACAATGCAAACACAATATCTGCTCTATACTCTGATCTGATCAACATTGATGCACATGACTATAAGAAAGATCTACGAACTGGTCGGATGGAAAGACAGAGTGCACCTTTTGAAGGACATAAAGGAGATTTACCAGACAGACTACAAGTTGCTGATGGTGCTCGTGTGATGCTAATAAGAAACATAGATGTGGAAGATGGACTGGTGAATGGTTCATTTGGAAAGATTGGTAAAATTGTTTATCATGACCAAGATGGCAGATCACTTGTAAAAATGCTTGGTGTTGAATTGGACAGTCCCAATGCAGGGCAAAGACATCGCAATAAAGGACCAGAAGGACCGGACAATTTGGTGTACATTGAAAGAGTAGAGGAACCTCTTAGTAAAAAGGGTGTGGTTCGTCACCAATTTCCAATGACTCTAGCCTTTGGTTGTACCATACATAAATGTCAAGGCATGACGACAGTTTCTGCAGTGGTCTCGTTACAGCGCATATTTGAACCTGGCATGGCATACGTTGCTCTCAGCAGAACGACTTCACTACATGGTCTACGCATAGTTGATTTTGATGAAAATAAAATATATGCCGATCCAGAAGTGACCGTTTCCGTGGACAGTATGCAAAAAGTCGACTTTAGAAATGCCATGCCCCTTCTTCACTGCCTCCCCACTCTGAGATCACCATCTTTAACACTGATCCATCACAACACTGAAGGACTGTCAGCCCATATTGATGACATTAAGAGACATCATGAATTGTGCCTCGCAGATATTTTGTGCTTTACTGAAACACACCTTTTTGGCACATTTGTCCCAGAAAATATCCATTTGGAGAACTATCGAATGTATAAGCGCAATAGACATGTGTCATACACTACTCTTTCACATTTTGCACAGAAAAATGGTGGGGGAGTTGCTATGTTTGTAAAAAGCCATGTTCAAGCCCATCACATGCCATACATACAGGGTGTGACTGATCTCGAATTCCTGGTTTTGAAATTTGCTGCTCCAGTTCCACTACTAATTGCAGTGATTTACAGACCACCGGATTACAACACGAACCTATTTTTGCCGAATCTCTGCCATCTACTGGAGTCTTTACATGTTATTGCTGATAGTCCAGTTATAGTCTGTGGGGATTTTAATGAGGACATGTTGACCAATGGAAGAAAGCCAATCTATGAGTTGTTCCAGTCTAAAGGATTCACAAATCTCATTACCACCTCCACCACTGAGAAGAACACATTGTTGGATAACATCTTCATCTCTGATCCTCAGCACTGTGCCCATTCAGGTGTTCTACAGACATATTACAGTTATCATGATCCTGTGTTCTGTATTCTTAATTAAGTTTTTGTACATCAAATCTTTTGTACATCATGTCATTTTACACATTTTACTCCTTTTAAACCTTTATATCAACTTACACATTTTACTAATTTTGAACCATTATCAACATTATAACAACTAGAATTAAGGGAAAACAGTAATGAAATATGATGAATGTTTTAGGACAAAAATGATGAACAATTGTGCTATGTAAACAGGTTACCAAAATCAGGGTTCCCAATGTAAGTCAAATATACAATTCCTTGACTTTTTCCTGACACCTAAAAAACTGAATTTCTATGACTTTATAATGATTGGCACAAAAGATCAACCAATGATTTCGGTGTAATTGTGTAGCGTCCAAGAATCTTTTACTTTTTTGTAGAGCGAACAAATGGACATTGAATAATTAAAAGTTGGACTACTCATACAATAAAGCTGTCCTCCAATACAAACCTGATTGTACTACTGAGACCACTAGCACATCATCCTGGATCATAGATAAGCATATTTAAGCTTCCCCATGAACTTAGTATTCACCAAATTATGTTATACCAAATCATTCTCCTCCAACTTCGCCCACAAGCTTAACATATGTGCTTGAGAGTAGTTTGGTTGCCTGATATTACATGTAATATTCAAAATGGATGTTAATGTCCTTGAGACAATGTCAGGTGTCTATGTTTAAATTACAAAAAATAAAGTTGAATTAAATAATGAAATAGCCCTTAGACTGCTTGTTTTCAATATCAAGATAAAGATAAAAAAATATATATTTAATGAAAGGTCAGAAACGTCAAAATCTACATCCAGAGGCTATTTGATTTGTATTGTGCCCTATGAACCCGTCTCTAGCTTATTGCATTTGAGGCTAATGATCTTGGAGGAATCTAATCATCAGACCTTTTACATGCTGATAATTTTAAATAGAAGTAGTCTACAAATCATAACCTTTAAAATAAAGTATTTCATGAATCAACAATGTTTTACTGATGTAATTTGATACCACATGAATTTTAGATGTTCAAACTAAATTAATCTCTCTTGCTCCCTCATTATGCATGAACTATATTATCAACTGGGTCTCTTATATTACTTCTGAATTCAATTTTACATCTTTGCATTAAACTATCAGTCTATGAACAACTTTTAAACGATCTACTTTTAAAATATCAACATTTATTAAACTTTCTGCATCAACATCCATTAAACTATCATCATTCATTATACTATATGTCTATCAACCATTCAACCATTCCAACTGTCAGTTATCATCCACTATGCCTCCAGTGAACTACATGAAACCTCCATGTACCTAGCAACCAACATAGCAACCATTAAAATTAAGTGTTTATGACCGTTTCCACAGCAACCAACATGATTATACTGCAGTAACTTCTTGTTTCCTGATAGTGGCCACCATGGATACCCTAGCAACAAATGTTTCAAAATAAAAGTCCTCACTAGCAAGTTAGCATTGTTAGCATTTTTAGCATAACTGCTAGAAATGATTAGCTAAGTTAGCTAATCAACCTGGTTAGCATTTTTAGCATAGTTAGCATTTTTAGCATAACTGCAAAAAATCATCACCTAAGTTAGCTAATCAACCTGGTTAGCATTGTTAGCAATTTTAGCATTGTTAGCATAGTTAGCATTTTTAACATAACTGCAAAAAATCATCACCTAAGTTAGCTAATCAACCTGGTTAGCATTGTTAGCAATTTTAGCATTGTTAGCATAGTTAGCATTTTTAGCATTATTGCTAGAAATCATCAGTTAAGTTAGCTAAACAACCTGGTTAGCACTGTGAACATAGATAGCATAGTTAACATTTTTACCATAACTGCATTAAATCAGTAGCTAAGTTAACAATCAACCTGGTTATCATTGTTGCCATAGTTATCATTTTAACAGGAATAGAAATCATTAGTTAAGTTAGAACTGGAATGTTTCAGCTTTAAACTGTCTACCTTCACACTATCAACTCTCTGTAAACTATGCAACCACCATGTTTACCCTAGCTACACCTTAGTAACCATATCCACATTATCTATCTATTTTTGCATTTTCATGCACTGGTAATTCCTTGGAATTGCATTTCTAGTTATTATTATTCCGCTTACCAAATTCATTTTTTCTATTCAGCTTGAACCGTTTAACCTAGAAACTTCATTCAAACGTCGCAACGTAGGTCTTAAATAGGGGAATGCTGCTATGTATTTTTCAACTTTGTAACGTTTATACTTTTTAAACTATAAATTAAAAACTATTAAAAATTTCCCCATAGACTTAACATTGGCCTCTATGACATCACAATCGGGTCATTAAGCAATTAGAATCTTATGCCAGGTGGCCAGCCCCACCTGCAGCAGCCCTCTCTCTCTCAGGCTTTAAGCATACAATCTCTCTGTGAAGACTACGTATCCTGTTAACTGTTTCCTCTTTCCACAACTGTTTCAAAATAAAAGTCCTCACTGCAATAATACACTATTAAATCATTTAACCATTGAAACTACTAAACTATTTAACTGTTCAACCATTCCAACTGTCAGTTATCATCAACTATGCCTCCAGTCAACTACATGAAACCTCCATGTACCTAGCAACCAACATAGCAACCATTAAAATTAAGTGTTTATGACCGTTTCCATAGCAACCAACATGATTTTACTACAGTAACTTCTTTATTCCTGATAGTGGCCACCATAGGATACCCTATCAACAAATGTTTCAAAATAAAAGTCCTCACTAGCAAGTTAGCTAGTTAGCATGGTTAGCATAGTTAACATTTTTAGCATAGCTAGCATTTTTAACATAACTGCTAGAAATGATTAGCTAAGTTAGCTAATCAACCTGGTTAGCATTGTTAGCATAGTGATCATTGTTAGCATAGTTAGCATTTTTAGCATTGTTAGCATAGTTAGCATTTTTAGCATAACTGTTAGAAATGATTAGCTAAGTTAGCTAATCAACCTGGTTAGCATTGTTAGCATAGTTAGCATCGTTAGCATTTTTAGCATAACTGCTAGAAATCATTAGTTCAGTTAGAACTGTAATGTTTAAGCTTTAAACTGTCTACCTTCACACTATCAGCTTTCTTTAAACTATGCAACCACCATGTTTACCCTAGCTACACCTTAGTAACTATATCTACATTATCTACTGTATCTATACATTTTTGCATTTTCATGCACTCGTAATTTCCCTGGAATTACATTCTCTAGTTACAGTGCATGCAAATGCACTGTTCTGTTCTTCCTAGGCATCTTCTTCTTCTTCTTCTTATTACAGTGCATGCAAATGCACTGTTCTGTTCTCCCTAGGCATCTTCTTCTTCTTCTTCTTCTTCTTCTTATTCTCCTAACCAGGTCCTAATTCGCTTCAACCGTTTAACGTAGAAACTTGGTTCAAACTTTGTTACGTAGGTCTTGAAAATAAGACTAATTGTATGTATATTTCAGTTCTGTAAACTTGATACTTTTTGAAATATTAGCAAAATATGTTTCCCCATTGACTTTTCATAGACCTCTGAAGCTGCTATGCTTGCCCATATAAGGAGATCCGGGAGTTAATTGAAGCCAACTGCCCATATATGGCAAGCTTTTTTGTAGGCGAACTTCAGAGGTCTATCGCACTGCACTGCTGATTAAGCTGATTTGCACCTGTGTCAAGAGCCAGCTGCTCACGGCCCTATCAAGTTTAATTGACAGCCAGTTAAATTGAACCTGCATTATCAGCTCTCTCTGTCTACCCATTCACTCATACACACCTGACTGCAGCACTTCATATACCACACTTCTCCATGCACTCCACAACATTCTAACCTAACTCCCCCATTTCACTGCATCATAGAAAGCCATGCTCCTTACATCCACTTACATCCACTCACACACACACACACACACACACACACACACGCACGCACACTCACACGCACTCACACTCAGAGGTGGAAAAGTCAAGCTTCAGAGAGTAAAAGTCCAATCACGTATTGGTTCGGTTTGTAAATTTAAGTTTGTTTCACATTTTATCTTATGTCTTGCTTTTGCATGCACTGGTAATTTCCTCGAAATTACGTTTTCTAGTTCTGGATTACAGTCTGACTGGAAGCAGAAGTGAAAGTGCCACTCTCATCTTATGTCAAACTGTTGAAAGGCTACAGGCCCTTACAAACAGGCAAGAGAAACTCACTGATCATTATCACACTCATGTTGGGGGAAGGAACTCACAGTTCTCTAGACAACTGAATAGACTTGTTCGGTCAGGTGTGGTGATAGGCTACTCTCAAGAGTAAAACAGCTTGTCATGTCTTGAACTCCCTCCTCACACAAATGCCTGGCAAATTGCCATCACACACACACACTTCATGGAAATATGCTGTTCTTATTTCCACCCTCCATATCATTATTGTTTTCATCCTCTCTCATACACCCCCTTTCTAATGCCACATATTTAGATCACACAGTGAGTTTGATCAAGGAAATACACAAACTGAACAGAAATCAAACTAGATTTGTAACTTCTGATACAACCTCCCAGGTGAAAGTCTAGTCCCATTGATGGAATGAAAAGCAAAGTACAGAGAATTATTGATCATGTCATGAATGTTTAATTCTCCCTAGAGTGTCCAGGAAGAGAAAGTTCTAAAGAAAGAAACTTAACAGACTGCATCTTCAAGGCATATATTTCAAAACAAAAGGTGGTAAAGTTGAACTCAGAGTTCTTTCTGTGACGTTCTAATAGAACTAACCACCATGTTGCTTGTATACATGAATGCTATATCAGGATCAAACATTGGAGACGTATGGGCACTGAGCCATTCTGCTCTTACCTTAACACTCGGAAGTCCGGGGCCCTTTCAGGAACTTTGAGTCAGTCTTGAGATTTTTAAGTTTTTCATCTAACTGAAAAAACACCTATGCAAATTTTCACATACTGTATGGTTATATTCAATAGAGGTCCTAGAATAGTGTCATCGACAATAATTATATGAGAGTAAAGTGGATGTTATGTACAGACGCCTGAAAACCTCACGATAAATGTAACAATCATTGAAAGCAACTCATATTTAGTAAACAGAGACACTTACAGTTGTGAGTTTTATGTTCTTCTCATTTCCTTGAGTCTCAGACACTCCCTATAAAGAACTGGCTGGACTGGTCCTGTCTCAGGATATCAAGGTGTGTTCATATCAACAGCAAAGGAGCTCATCTTGTCATGAAGGTTTAACTCTTTCCTCCCCATTAATTTGTGTTTCTTTTAGTTATAATTATATAACATGTACTGTATGAATGAAATTAACACTGATGTCAGAATCCAGGTCTCAGTGACCTGCTCCTGGTATCATGAATAAACCTGCAGTGATTTCTCACACCTGAGTGTTCCTGGATATGTTTGATCACACATGCATACACAGAAACACAAGAAATATGCCGTACAAGCCACACAGTACACTTTATGGACATTAAGTTAGATGGATGACCAAGGGAGAGGAACATCATGTTCCAGTAACACTACTCAAAGTTCTCTAGGGCCAGGCCCCATCTTATGACTACAATGGTATTTTCCTAAACTCCTCATACATGTCGAAATACACGTGGACACTTCTTAGACACAGCATGGGATCCATGCGATACGTAAGTAATGTGGCTACTCCAAGTGAGATACTTGGTCAATACAGTAAATATACATCCATCAGCATTTTCATGTCGTAGCATGTTCTCTCTCAGAGTATTCCTAATACTGTATTACTGCCTCAGGCAGAATACCCTTAACTCGCATGACCTATATTTGCCATTGCTAAACTGTCAGTACATGTCTCATACAGTACATGTCTCTTATTGGTAAATCCTTACTCAAACCTCCTTTCTCCCTCCACTCTTTCCTTCCCTTGTGATGGCCTAAAACATGAAGGGATCCAGTTGGGTAATTATGGTGCTTAACATCATGTGTATTTTTTTGGTCAAAAAAGCACACATTGTAAACATACAAAAACACCATCTTAGCACTGACTATACAATATTATGTCATCTATGATTATAATTTCTTTCATTTGTCTTTGTTTCAAAATGAATGACATTTGTTTGTGTCATTTGTGTTTGTAAGAGATGAGACTGGCTGTTGGCTTAGCAGAGCTTTTCTGATTACCAACAATGTATACAAAAAGAGGAAACAAATTGTTTATTATAGATGTCAAATTTATGACAAAATTGGTCCATGTTTACCACTAGCGGCACTTTTCAACACTCTCTACACTGGCATGCCTTTGCAGTCTGCAGTTCTCTCCACTAGGGGCATTCTTCAGCACTCTCTACACTGGCATGCCTTTGCAGTCTGCAGTTCTCTCCACTAGGGGCACTCTTCAGCACTCTCTATAGCATGCCTTTGCAGTCTGCAGTTCTCTCCACTAGGGGCACTCTTCAGCACTCTCTACACTGGCATGCCTTTGCAGTCTGCAGTTCTCTCCACTAGGGGCACTCTTCAGCACTCTCTACACTGGCATGCCTTTGCAGTCTGCAGTTCTCTCCACTAGGGGCACTCTTCAGCACTCTCTACACTGGCATGCCTTTGCAGTCTGCAGTTCTCTCCACTAGGAGCACTCTTCAGCACTCTCTACACTGGCATGCCTTTGCAGTTTGCAGTTCTCTCCACTAGGGGCACTCTTCAGCACTCTCTACACTGGCATGTCTTTGCAGTTTGCAGTTCTCCACTAGGGGCACTCTTCAGCACTACTCTCTATACTGGCATGTCTTTGCAGTTTGCAGTTCTCCACTAGGGGCACTCTTCAGCACTCTTCAGCATAAGATAAGAAGTACTTTTTTCATCTTGAGGGGATACACAAACACACACACACACACACACACACACACACACACACACACACACACACACACACACACACACACACACACACACACACACACACTACTGAGCCGGCAAGACAGTTTATGTCAGGTCCTCATGCTCCCCCTCCCTCCCTCTCTCTCTAGTCTCTCTCTCACGCTCTCCCCTCCCTCTCTTCCCCCTCTCTTCCGCTATCTCTCTCTCTCTCTCTCTCTCTATCTCTCTCTCTCTCTCTCTTTCTCTCTCAATGTGCTTCATTGCTGTGGTGCAGATGTATGGTGGGAGCATAGCAGCCTCCATGTGTGTGAGTCCTTGATCAGTGTGATGTCTCAAAGAAGGTTGTTTAAATGTTACGTCATCGTGTCCCCTGCTGTGTCCATGAACCACGTCCAGGTACACGGAAAGGAATGCAACAAGAATGAAGAAATGCAGGTCCTTGATCATATCATAGATGTGCCTCAATCACACACACACACACAGACACACTATAAAAATTATACTTAGTTCCATAATGCTAAATAATGGAAATACATAAGGCAAGTGAGGCAACTTGTGTAACTTTTTTAATGAAATGTATAGACCTTATTTTTTAGAAAACCCTTTCAATAGACCCATTTAATGTTTGGAATCATCCAGGGTGAGTAGCTGTGGAGCTGTCACTGTTCCCCAAGGGCCATGGTAGCCTGCCTGATCCTGAGCTGATAACAGGGGGATCTGGTTCTATGACGTAAGCAAGTGGCCAGAGATTCATTAGCCCGACATGTACAGTATGGTTATCTGGTTGACAAGCCCAGAAACGTTTCCTTGACATTTCAGTCCATACACACACACACACACACACACACACACACACTCACACGATCGATGAAGAGTTTTCTGTGACGTGGACCATGAAGGCGTCAATATAAATTATGAAAATGTCATTGATCAATAAGTATATAGTAATGATGTAAATGAGCATGTACCAAAAAAAACCCTTCCTTTTTCTGGTGATTTTTCATTTTTGAGCAGTAAAATCAGAGGACTGTGATCCCTGAATCCTAGTCCCACCCACACGGCTACGATAGTTCTTCTGCAGGTGTGATTTCAGTGCATTTACAACAAATAGCTGTGACTTAATTGGTTTACATAAATAGCATACTGTATTGAATTACAGCCACACGTATGTGTGTGTGTGTGTGTGTGTGTGTGTGTGTGTGTGTGTGTGTGTGTGTGTGTGTGTGAGTGAGAGAGAGAGAGAGTGTGTGTGTCCATTTGGAGACAAAGATGTCATATCTACCCATAGTACAGTAGTATGTACCATGTTTGATCGCATTTGCACAAACCTACAGAATATTTCCATTACTGTTTGGATCTGTAATTCCTCCCTTGCGCTGAGGTCCAAATAAAAGTATTAAAATGTGTCATGCTACATTGTGAGGAAGCATTTGCAGAGAGGGTGGTGTGCAGTAATGTGTGTGTTGATACTAATCAAGAGGCCCATGAGATCAACAGCACAATAGTAAAGGACCTGAGAGAGATTTGTATGCGCTTCATTTAGCGGAGAATATCTCAACTGTTCTTAACTAATATGACCCCACTGAATAACATGGGATGTGTGCCAAAATCTCTATCCGGGACGAAAGTCCTGAAAATGACCACCCTATTATCGCACTATTCTCACACTACAGGTCAATGGGACTTTTTTTTCCCTTTATAGATATCTTCATAAACTTCTACCAGATTAATCTTCATATTAAGAGAAATACTTTTTGTATTACACTTTTTCTAAAAAAATATTTCTAAATATGCAAATGAGGTGATATCTCATTAAATATGCGTATATTCACTCATGAAGCAACAGCTTTACTGAGGTGATCACAATGTTAAAAATGACCATGATTGTAAGGTCATAGAAGAGTATAAGCATTCTAATATAAAGAAAATGGATAAAAAACAGTCTACCAATTACATACCACTAGCAACAAACAGGAATTGCCGGTTATTTATTGACCTAAACTTTAAAAGCTCACATTTCCTACCTGTTCCAAATTATTGCTGTCATCACGTCATCACCACAACTTTTTCTTTTCAACAAAAGTTTACTTGGCAGCCATAGTAACCTGAGGTCATAGCAGAGTAGGCTATATGGCTGTCAAGCAAGATGACTTGTGAGATCAAGGAAAGTAAGGAAATCTACTCTTTATTCTTTGTGTTGGTGTGTACACTTATTACGTGTTGTTATCATAGGAGTTGTGATTTTGTGCATTTAAAAAAGTATAATGATAGTTGTGGGATGAGCCAGGTTCAAAAACCTAAAATATGTGATTTCTGCCAGATGGTTGTGTTTGAGGTGCTGTAGTCCACTGCTGATTGGTCAGATGCTATGATGTCAATATTTGTAAGATAGCTTGATCTTCCCTAATTGGCTGAGAGAAAACCACATGACTCTACAACTCCAAATGGAGGCAGGGGGAGGGAATTTTCAGTGTGTGCGGAAGTGACTACATATGGTTATTTGCCCCATAAAGGGTTAATGATCCAACTGAGCGACGAAGCCTGAGATTTAAGACCAGTGCAACTAAAAGTGTATGTATCTTTTGTGGTTCAGATTGCAAAACAGTCAAACAGAAGAAAATACACAAATTGTTCAGAATCTGTGAAAAACCAATGGCTCGGAAACCACTAAATGCGGCAATGCTGTTCAAGGATCATGTGTATACCCAAACAGCAGTAATGTGCGAGGTAGATGATATTTTTGCGGCTGATATCCAATATCATGACCCTTGTCGTAAAGACTATTTCAATAAGTATAATATCAAAATCGAGGACATACTGAAAAACCTTGAAAAGGAGGATTCAATAACAGCTGAAGATAACTCCTTGAAGGCTAAATGTTTAGCTCTTGGGCTTGATTTGAGCAAAACTGCATACAGTCTGACTTCCATCAGAGACAGACTCAATGAAGGTTCAACTCAAGTATGTGTCAAACCGAGCTACAAAGCAGCTTATCATCGAGCTATATGGAGACACTGTCTGCTTTACATACCCACATAACAAACGAACATCTCAGATGGTACTTTCCACCAATAGTTCTCCAGAAGTCTTGGTAGAGTCCCTGAGAGTTTCACCTGTCAGACAGGTGGCAACTGAGCTGGCACAGGAGTTGAATGAATACAGCTTTGAACTACAGAAGAGCTTCTGTGAACCGCAAGACCTCCAACTGTCCAATGACATATTCATTAAGAACCAACCACAAAGATGGCAGGAGTTTTTCTCCTATATTTTTAAGGGAAAAACGACCTCTAAGCTGAAGACAGATGTAGTCTTTCAAATTCTGCATCACATCTTTACCGATGGCAAGGAACCAACACCTCTCCATGTAATGGTGGCTCAAGGAGTGCACAGTCTGACAAGATCAAAAGAGCTAGTGTCTGCTCTTAACCATCACGGAATATGTGTCAGCTACAACACATTGAGGAGAATTGATGTGGACCTTGCTGAACGTATCATCACCACAGCAGGTAACAACAGAGTACCTCTCCCTGTGGTCCTAGAATCAACAAGCCCATTTAATGGGGCATTGAATAACTTTGACCGCAATGAAAGCACCCTGGCAGGAACAGGCTCTACACATGATACCATCCTTGTAATCTTCCAAAATGTTCCAATTAATGTAGAGAAACCATCAGCGGAAAGTGAGATCTCTGCAAGGTCTGTTGACAGTCAGAGCCAGACCACAGTAAAGCTTAGGTCCAAAGTCCTTTGCCAACAGATTATCAGGATGGGTCCAGTTAAAGAGCGCGGGGAGATACACACTGACTATAAGGTATCAGATACTGTCTCCAATTCTACTACATTGGACCTGATAGCTCCAGCAACAGTTGTTGATCAGCAAACATCAGAACTCTCTACCTTAGCAACAGAGTCTACCACTGTGGTATCTGTGATACACAATTCCAGGACAACAGATATCTCACCAATGTCAACAGGCCCTATTGCAATGGCCAAAGAACCTACTCCAAACACAAAGAGCTCCACTATTGCAGCATCAGAAGTCTTAGATATGTCAAGAGACCCCTCTCCCACAACAACTGACAGCTCTGCCAAAGCAACCGAGTCCACCAAGTTAATAAATTCAGACTATTTTCTGTGGATGGTCAATCGCTTCTCCAAAAAAGTGACGCATGAGAGGGACAGTGTCCCTGGATTTACAGCTGTGAGAAGTGCAATTGTGAATGCAAACTTTCATCAGACCACCAAAATTCTTACCCCCATCCTTCCTTATCCCGCAACAACATTTGATGCAATCTTCACCACAATGATTAACTTTCAGGATGTGCTGAAACAGAAGGGAGCATGGACATCCCTCACACACACACACACACACACACACACACACACACAACATCCACACTGAACATCTACAGAAACACAATTAGAAATATCAAACCAGAATTCTTACCCTACATGGTCATTGCGAACATTGTGATCACTTCAGAAAAGCTGTTGCTTCAAGAGTGTATATGTACGCATATTTAATGAGATATCACCTCATTTGCATATCTATACATATTTTTTTAGAAAAAGTGTAATACAAAAAGTATTTCTCTTAATATGAAGATTAATCTGGTTGAAGTTTATGAAGATATCTATAAAGGGGAAAAAAAGTCCCATTGACCTGTAGTGTGATAATAGTGCGATAATAGGGTGGTCATTTTCAGGACTTTCGTCCCGGATAGAGATTTTGGCACACATCCCATGTTGTTCAGTGGGGTCATATTAGTTAAGAACAGTTGAGATATTCTCCGCTAAATGAAGCGCATACAAATCTCTCTCAGGTCCTAGACTACAACAACATCAGCAGGTTTTCTCTGAATATGATACGTGTGGGACTGAAGCCGTCTAACCAGTGGAGCACAGACAGCGCCTGAGCTTTAAGGAAACGAATATCAGAAAAATAAACTCAAAAGACACTCACAAAGTGGATATCAGAAAAACAAACTCCTAGAGCACTCCCAAAAGTAAGTTTCTTTTTAACTTAAAATGAGCGCAATTCTGGATATACCAAAGCATATCTTGCAATGACCCCTCTAGGGTTCTTTACTAGTCTGCTTACACCATAACAAGACATTTGTTCCCATTTCAAATTATTCGTATTATTGTTTATAGCATGTTTTCCTTTGCGGTCTTTGCAATATTTTTTCTCTGATTCTCAGTGCTGTTCTCTGATTCACTGATTCCCAAAGGATCCTCTATGGACTCCATGGAGTCATCCAAAGACCCGAAGATGAATCACAGTGACCTTACAGACAAGCTTGAGAAGAAACTGCAGATGAGGTAAAATTCAGTGCCTATCAAAAGCATTCAGCCTTAACACAAATTAGGCCACATACAAATCCCTCTGTCAAAGTGAATGCAGATTTCTACAAAATAATGTTTAATAATGTTTAAAAAAATAAAAATAAGTGATGGTATAAATATTCACCCCCTTTCAAGTCAGCACTGACTAGCCGAGGGCATTTACTGGCCCTTTATACAGCTGTCATCTCCATTTTGAATCTCTCACTCGCTCTGCAGCCAGTTCTCTCACTCGCTCTCACTCACTCTGCAGTTACATTTCACACCTTCCTTTCCATAGGTGTAAGGTGCATTGCTAGTTAACCTTTCCATAGGTGTAAGGTGCATTGTAAATTAACCTTTCCATAGGTGTAAGGTGCATTGCAAGTTAACCTTTCCATAGGTGTGAGGTGCATTGTAAATTAACCTTTCCATAGGTGTAAGGTGCATTGTAAGTTAACCTTTCCATAAGTGTAAGGTGCATTAACCTTTCCATAGGTATAAGGTGCATTGCAAATTAATCTTTCCATAGGTGTAAGGTGCATTGCAAGTTAACCTTTCCATAGATGAAAGGTGCATTGCAAGTTAACCTTTCCATAGGTGTAAGGTGCATTGCAAGTTAACCTTTCCATAGGTGTAAGGTGCATTAACCTTTCCATAGGTGTAAGGTGCATTGCAAGTTAACCTTTCCATAGGTGTAAGGTGCATTGCAAGTTAACCTTTCCATGGAAGGTGCATTAACCTTTCCATAGGTGTAAGGTGCATTGCAAGTTAATCTTTCCATAGGTGTAAGGTGCATTGCAAGTTAACCTTAATTTTTTTTTTATTTGTTATTAACACACCCATCTAATCCATAGGGTTTATTTTGACGTCGGTCCACCCGTTGCCTGCTGTGTCTGGGAAGACTGCATGTAGCCAGGTTGTGTGTGTGTGTATGTGTGTGTGTGTGTGTGTGTGTGTGTGTGTGTGTCATGCTGACCTTGTTAACCATTGTAAAGATGTTTTATCTAAATATTGGTCTCCTCTCCCCTATAAACAGACCACAGACACACAGGTCAGTGTCTCCAGTGCCCAGCTGTGTGTCTATGAAGAGTGACAAGTCCATGCAGGAGCCTCTCAAGTTCAGCAGTGAAGCACCACAGTCAAGTCCAGAGTGAGTTGTACACATTACATGTAGTGGCAAAATTTAGTTGCAGTATGTCCTTACTGCATGTGTGCCATAAAAAGGCTTTCTGACTCATATCCATGTCATTTCATTATCCACATTCATGCCACAGCTTACTCATGACCAGTTGACCGTTGATGCCTTTTATTCAGTCGACAGTCTTCAGATATCACTCATTTCAATTTCCACTTCAACAGGACTATTAAATAACTCTTTTACTTATAGAACAACAGTACAGCATAGGACTCCAGACTGACCAAATGGTCATATTTTGTGACCAAAATTTGAGAGTGTGCGACTAAATTTTACTTCATATCAAAGGACGCTAGGGAACATAGGAACATAGGACCCCCATTTTAGGTACAGTAAGTCTGTAACAGTGGGAACATACAGTAGGACCCTGGGAACATAGGAACATAGCACCCCCATTTTAGATACAGTGAGTGTGTAACATCAGGGCTCCAGACTGTGACCAAATGGTCGCATTTTGTGACCAAAATTTGAGAGTGTGCGAGAGTCCTAGAAATAATGAGCGCATGTAAACATCTGTGAGAAGGAGACATACAGTACATATCACAATCTGCTACGTGTGTCTGAACAATGAGCAAGCAAATTATTCACTCGTTCTTCTGACTTGCAGCTAGTGTGCTTATGAGTCTACAGTATCACAGTCGGATGCTAATTCATGAAAAAAGCTGTTGAGGTGGATTTATATGATTGGAACTGTGTCTGAAATGTTGCTGAGCTTACCAAAATGGCGCCCTGTCCTGTACTTCATTCTTTTGACGCAACTGATCCATCTTGCTCTGTTCTAGAATCTTTGGTCTACAGTATCACAGTCGGATGCTAATTCATGGAGGCAGCGTACAGTACACCTCAGAGTGATGCAGGCAGCGTAGGCATGCAGCGTACATTTGTAGCCTACAAACGGTGTTTTTCAGTGTTTCGTTGTTTTATTGGCTACCCGCCAATGTGGCAGGTAGGTTGAAAGTTTCACCCGCCAATCACAAAAGTTACCCGCATTTGGCTAGTTGGCGGGTGCCAATTTCATGCCCTGCCTACAAGCATTAGCTGATGTAGTGCTGTCAAACAAGCGCACAGATCGCTGCCAGTTCGCACAAGACCCGACAAAACCCAACGCGATTTCAATCTCTAACTTTATCATAGTTCCAACGCAATGTCAATTTGCTGGCAATGGTAAAATATTTAGCTTAAATTAGCCATATTGCTTGCAGGACAGGGCTAAGCCCATCAGCCCTTTCTGATGAGCTTCCCTTCACCAAAAAATGTATATAGAATATAGCGTTCAGGGATTCAGGGAGACGTGTGTGTGTGTGTGTGTGTGTGTGTGTGTGTGTGTGTGTGTGTGTGTGAATGTGTGTGTGTGTGTGTGTGTGTGTGTGTGTATGTGTGTGTGTGTGTGTGTGTGTGTGTGTGTGTGTGTGTGTGCGTGTGTGTGTGTGATGATTAGTCAATGTGGTGATGGAAGTTGTTCTCTGCTTGTTCTCTAGAGTATTATCTGCTCCCGAGGAGGGGGGTGCTGCCTCTAACACCAGTCTATCTAAGGAACAGATCACCAGTCATGGAGCTATCAGGTGAGGAGTTTGTGTGGGGGGCCTGGATGTGTGTGTGTTTGTGTGTGTGTGTGGGGGGGGGGGGGGGGGGGGGTAATGGAAGTTCATGGAAGTTCCCTGGTTCATGGAAGTGCAGTATGTGTGTGTGTGTGTGTGTGTGTGTGTGTGTGTTTTGAATGGTCTTTGATTATGCTTTCACACACAGATATCAGCAGATCCACAAATCCCACCTGCAGAAGAAGTTTAAGTGTCTGATTGAGGGAATCCCACAGCAGGGAGACACCAGACTCCTCCATGAGATCTACACAGACCTCTACATCACACAGGGGGGAAGAGGAGAGGTCAATGATGAACATGAGGTCAGACAGATAGAGAGAGCATCCTGGAGAGAAGCAGCACAAGAGAAACCAATAAAATGCAGTGACATATTTAAACCTGTATCTGACGAAGACAAACCCTTCAGAACAGTGCTGACAAAGGGAGTGGCCGGCATTGGAAAAACTGTCTCAGTGCAGAAGTTCATTCTAGACTGGGCTGAAGGAACAGCCAATCTAGATGTCCACTTCATATTTCCTCTTCCTTTCCGAGAGCTGAACCTGATGAAAGAGAGGAAACTCAGTCTGGTGGGTCTTTTTCAGCATTTTTTCCCAGAAATCAAAGATCCCAGAGTCTTCTCCAGTTCAGAGCACAGAGACATGTTCATCTTTGATGGTCTGGATGAGTTTCGACTTCCTCTAGATTTCCGCTCCAACCCGACCTGTTGTGATGTGACAGCACCAGCCTCAGTGGACGTGCTGTTGACAAACCTCATCAAGGGGGATCTGCTTCCTTCTGCTCTCATCTGGATCACCACCC
>NC_084994.1:7536140-7548640 GCF_963854185.1 Sardina pilchardus
TTTACTCAAATCAATAAATGCAGATGAAATGATGGGTTGTAAGTGTGTTTGTTAAGTACGACACACAGACAGGAGTGCATCTGTTCTCTTCAGCACATATAGGCCTACAGGTCTAAAACAGAACAGTTGGGGTTCAACTTATTACAGTCATAAAATAATATTTTGAATGTCTCACTGCAGAAATGTAGATGATGGTCATGTGATCAGTGTGTCCAGCATTCTGCTGGGGATGATGGGGTCCTCAACACCCAGGTCATGTGATCAGTGTGTCCATCATTCTGCTGGGGATGTGTGTGTGTGTGTGTGTGTGTGTGTGTGTGGGTGTTGAAGTGAGAGCAACAGGTGTGTTGTGGTGCAGGCTGCTGATGGAGGTGGTTTTGGGGACAGAAGGAGATGAAAGATCTCAGCTGATCTGCACAGTCCCCCTAAACTCTTCCTGGGACGCCATCTGGGACAGCAGCTGGCCTGGGGTTCACAATGCACACCACTCTGGGCTCATATCAAGGGGTGATGAGTGTGTAGAATACACCACTATGGGCTCAAGGGGTGATGAGTGTGTAGAATACACCACTATGGGCTCAAGGGGTGATGAGTGTGTAGAATACACCACTATGGGCTCATATTAAGGGGTGATGAGTGTGTAGAATACACCACTATGGTTAGCAGAATACTGTGACTTTGGCACGCATTTGCTGGATGCACTGCGAGACAGGCTCGTATGTGGACTCAACACAGAGGCGATACAGAAAAGATTGCTAACCGAGTCTGCATTGACTTTCCAAAAGGCTGTGGAAGTAGCCGTAGCAATGGAGACGGTAGCAAGAGAAACACACCAGCTAAGTAATGCATTAAAAGTAAATGCTCTGTCACTTAATAGTCAGCAACGTTACAAATGTGTACGCTGTGGAAAAACAAATCATAAAGAGACTGAATGCTATTACAAGGAACAAACATGCCACAACTGTGGTAAGAAAGGCCACATTTCAAGAGTGTGCCAAAACAAAGAGCATGCAAATAGCGAAAAGACAGGAAAACAGAAAGTGTTTATTAAAAAGAAGAGGAAAGTGCACCACATGGATGCAAAAGAAATATCCAGTAGTGAGGGTAGCACGACAGATACAGAGCTAACGCTAAACATGGTGGCTCAGAAGGGAAATTTGTCACACATGTGTGTTAAGCAAAAGATTGAAGGGAAAACAATGCAAATGGAATTAGACACAGGCGCTGCAGTTTCATTAATATCCAAAGAATTATATGACATGCAGTTGTGCCACATACCTTTACGGCAAACAAATATAATATTGAAGACATACACTGGCGAGCTGATTTCACCACCATCAAAGTCACAGTGAAAATGAACAAGCAGAAGGCTAAGCTACCACTGTACGTGGTCAAAGGGGCTTCACCCCCACTCTTTGGTCGGGAATGGCTGCGCAAAATACAGATTGACTGGCGGGAAATTAAGACGGTTCGGGAGGAGACACTAGAAGTAGTGCTACAGAGGCATAATGAAGTCTTTAAAAAGGAGCTGGGCACACTGAAAGGTATCAAAGTCTCCATAGCTCTGAAACCGCAACATCAACCACGGTTTTGCCAGGCAAGAGTCGTTCCCTATGCTCTTAGACCAAAAGTTGAAGCTGAGATTGACCGACTGAGCGAACAGGGCATCATATCGCCTGTCAAGTTCAGCGACTGGGCAACACCCATTGTCCCGGTTGTGAAGAAAAATGGAGATGTTAGGATTTGCGGTGATTTTAAAGTGACAATCAACCCCGCTCTGCAGGTAGAGAAATATCCAATTCCACGAATTGAAGATTTATTCGCATCACTGTCAGGGGGACAGCATTTCAGTAAGCTGGACTTGTCTCACGCGTATCTGCAAATGCCTGTTGAAGAAAAATCTCGCAAATATCTCACCATAACAACGTCAAAGGGACTGTTCTGTTACAACAGACTTGCTTTTGGAATCACGTCAGCCCCCGCCATTTTTCAACGGGCCATGGACCAGGTCCTCCAGGGTCTTCCGAACGTCCACTGCTATTTGGACGACATTTTGGTGACTGGCCAAGACCGCCTGCAGCACCTGAAGAACTTGGACGCTGTCCTGGGACGCCTTGAAGAATTCGGCTTGCGTGTCCAAAAAGACAAATGTGAATTTTTCAAGGATTCACTGGAATATTTGGGCCATGTTATCGATGCCCATGGCCTGCACAAGTCACCGGAGAAAGTTAGGGCGATTGTGGAAGCTCCTGCACCAACAAATGTGAGTCAGCTTCGATCATTTTTAGGGCTTATTAATTACTACAGCAGGTTCATTCCTAACCTGTCATCCATTCTTAGCCCACTCAATGCACTCTTGTGCAAAGGCAAACAGTGGCAATGGACATCACAATGCGAAATGGCATTTCAGGAGGCCAAAGAACAGTTGTTGTCGCAAAGTGTGCTAACTCATTACAACCCAGAACTTCCCATCCGGCTGGCATGTGACGCTTCACCTTATGGGGTAGGTGGTGTGATATCACACATCCTTCCAGATGGGCAAGAGAGGCCCATAGCCTTTGCATCAAGAACCTTGAATAAAGCGGAACAGAATTATGCACAGATTGAGCGTGAAGCTCTTGGCATTATATTTGGTGTTCGGAAATTCCATCACTATTTATATGGCAGGAAGTTTACGCTCCTCACAGACCATCGCCCTCTGACCACAATTCTGAGTCCCAGCAAAGCTATACCATCTATGGCAGCCGCCAGAATGCAGCGATGGGCTCTCCTGCTGGCTGCTCATGATTATATCATCCAATACAGAGAAGCAGCACGTCATGGCAATGCTGATGGGCTGTCCCGCCTGCCACTTGCCACATCAGCTAAGGAGAGAATCAACACTGTGGACAGTTTTCACATTAAACACCTGGAAACCTTACCTGTGAGCTGCAAAGACATCTGCAAGGAAACCAGGACCGATCCGGTTCTCGTTCAGGTACTGGAAATGGTCTCTACAGGTCGCTTCCCGAGAGTCCAGCATGTGGACAGCACACTGGCACCATTCATCAGCAGGAAGGATGAACTAACTGTTCAGCAACAGTGCCTCATGTGGGGTATCCGTGTAGTCATCCCTCCTAAGCTGAGACCCAGAGTACTGTCCGAACTACACACTGGACACCCTGGTGTTGTTAAAATGAAAGCTGTTGCCCGAAGTTACATGTGGTGGCCAGGAATTGACGCCCAGATCGAACAAGTGTCGAAGACCTGCCAATCCTGTCAACTCACACAGAAAGCACCTGGACCATCACCTCTCCATCCTTGGGCATGGCCGGGAGCTCCATGGCAGAGGATCCATGTCGATTTTGCCGGTCCTTTCCAAGGCCATATGTTCATGGTGGTCGTGGATGCCCATTCCAAGTGGCCTGAAGTGCACCTGATGAGCTCCACCACGGCTTCCAAGACCATACAGGTACTGAGAAGGCTATTCAGTCGTTACGGCCTTCCTGAGGTCTTAGTGAGCGATAATGGTCCCCAGTCCACTTCAAGCGAATTCGACACATTCATGAAGAGCAACGGAGTTAAGCACATTCGCTCTGCACCATTCCACTCAGCCACAAATGGCCTTGCGGAACGTTTTGTGCAAACATTCAAGCATTCACTGAAGCGCTCCTCAGGAACAGTTTCAATCCAACACCGACTGGATGCATTCTTGCTAATGTATCGCAACACTCCGCACTCCACCACAAAGGAATCACCATCCATGCTTTTCATGCATCGCAAGCTGCGATCTCGACTCGACCTGCTGAAGCCTAGCGTTGCAGCTGAAGTGGAGAAAGCACAAGAGGAGCAGTGTGCTCGTCGACAGACGCATGCTAAAGCCAGATCATTCAAAGTGGGTGACACAGTCCTAGTTCGTGATTATGGGAGAGGAGAGAAGTGGACACCGGGCGTTGTTTCAGCCGAAACTGGTCCTGTGTCATACAAAGTCAACGTCGGATCATCGGAACACTGGAGAAGACATGCTGACCAGATCCTGACTCGACATGCAGAGCTGGACGTTCCAGAGTCTTCAGAGTCTTCTCATGCTCCAGCAGATCTGCCTGTGTTGGAGAACACAGTTCCTGAACCAGCTGTTCCGGCTCCTGATCCAGTGAGTGTGCCGTCATCCCCGGTAACATCAGAGGTAGTCAACGCACCACATCAAGAGACTGGTAAGCTCTACCCATCCCGTGTCATTACGAAACCAGTTCGTTTTAGCCCTTAAGGAATTCAATACAGTTGGACAGTTGTTGGACACATGTCTGGATAAGAGACTGTTACATTTGTGTTCATTTAGACTAGAGAGTCATGTCTCAAGAATAAGGGCATAATAACCCCTTGACTGACTCGGGGTTTGGGACAGTCTACTCCCTGCCTCAAGGTTAGGTGATGTGACTTCACATGTTTATGTTTACGTGTATATGTGTTTACGTTCATGTTCATGTAAGCACAACATTTAGTGGGAAGGAGATGTGATGTATGTACCATTGGGTATGTGGATCCAGTCCACTAGTTGGCGCTGCGCCGCCACTGTCATTGTGACAATATGAATGTACTGAGTTACAAGAAGTACTTTAGTAAACAAGTGACTGAACTGAAGACGTGTCTCGGTGTTATCTCTAACATAAAGTTACGGTATCTAAAGTGAACCCATAGACATAACAATGGGCTCATATCAAAGGGTGATGAGTGTGTGGAATACACCACTATGGGCTCATATCAAGGGGTGATGAGTGTGTGGAATACACCACTATGGGCTCATATCAAGGGGTGATGAGTGTGTAGAATACACCACTATGGGCTCATATCAAGGGGTGATGAGTGTGTAGAATACACCACTATGGGCTCATATCAAAGGGTGATGAGTGTGTGGAATACACCACTATGGGCTCATATCAAGGGGTGATGAGTGTGTAGAATACACCACTATGGGCTCATATCAAGGGGTGATGAGTGTGTAGAATACACCACTATGGGCTCATATCAAGGGGTGATGAGTGTGTAGAATACACCACTATGGGCTCATATCAAGGGGTGATGAGTGTGTAGAATACACCACTATGGGCTCAAGGGGTGATGAGTGTGTAGAATACACCACTATGGGCTCATATCAAGGGGTGACGAGTGTGTGGAATACACCACTATGGGCTCATATCAAGGGGTGATGAGTGTGTATTATGAGATATACATATATATATATATATATATATATATATATATATATATATATATATATATATATATATATATATAGATAGATAGATAGATAGATATGACGCGTGAGATAACGGGATGGTTACCTAGAAGGAATGCTCTCAAAACCTAAAAATTTGCCAATCGGCTGTGATGCAAGTTTGAGACATGACCTGCCCAAATGAGATATGCTTGTGGTTGTGGTTTGTAGTTGAATTGGATGAAGCAAATTTCCATGACTTTTCCAAAACTTTTGGGGTGTTTTTTTGTTTTCCAAAACCTTTCCAGGCCTGGAAATTGGCATTTTCAAATTCCATAACTTTTCCAGGTCTTTTAAAAACGTATGAACCCTGTATAACAAATCAGTTGTGTGAGTGTGATATATGCCCATAATCTCCCCCCCTCAATACATCATTCAGTATTATTCAAGTTATTGCATATCACCCCCACTAGATGGCAGTGTAAGACAAGGAATGAGTTGCAGTGTTGGCATTGACGCTTACTCCACTGATCAATATTCAACAGCCACCTGAAACAAGGACAGAATAGTCTAGCTGAACACTACTATAGTTAAAATAAGTAGATAAGCTGGGCAAAGGAGGGTCCACATTAAAAGTCATTAAAAGTTGTGTTATAAATGTTATCGTTTATGTCCTATGTGTTGTTACAGTCCACATAGCGTGTGCTTTGGCAATGTTTTATATTGGGCCTTTTATTTATCTTCTATTTGATTGGGTCAAATCAGTTCATTAAATGAGGTTTCCATCTAAACCTGAAATAAACACATTCCATTTAAACAGCTGAATGTCTGAAGAGTCTCTCTGGAGACAAACTCACATCTGCCCTCACTCATCTACCTGCAGGCTACAGTATGGAAATGGGATTATACTCCTACTGCAATGCACTCATCTACCTGCAGGCTACAGTATGGAAATGGGATTATACTCCTACTGCAATGCACTCATCTACCTGCAGGCTACAGTATGGGAATGGGATTATACTCCTACTGCAATGCACTCATCTACCTGCAGGCTACAATATGGAAATGTGATTATACTCCTACTGCAATGCACTCATCTACCTGCAGGCTACAGTATGGAAATGTGATTATACTCCTACTGCAATGCACTCATCTGGCGCAGTGTTGCACTGAATGGAGAGATGACCTTGCTCAATGCATTTCATGACCAAGTACAGAAAAATGAAAGGAAAGAAATCATAAATTGCATTTTGTTATGGCATAGAAAACAAACAAGGAAAGAACATGACAACAAGTTCATCAGAGGTCCTTTCAGAATCTTTATTGAGACATTTAAAGTCAAAAACACATTTTATTTACATATTTGAATTCGGGAAAACAAGCAAGTTTTATAGCTCTGTGTCAACACATATAGAAATCATTTTCAAAGATATTCAGCAAATAACTGAACTTCAGGGAGAACAGAATATGATGATGTTGTTGCTGAAACATTTCTGTAATTCACACATTCGTTTTGGGAAAAGTGCAAAATATGAAGAAAGCAACATCAGCATTTATTTAGTATCACCAAAACAAAAGTCTATAAATTGAATATAGATATCAATATCTCAACAGTATGTCAGCATTAAGCCCAATTCACACCAAAGATTCCCGACGCGACGAGACTGAGTTGCAGCATTGTGAATTAGAAGTTGCACGTAGTTGCAAGCCGTCGCAGAGCATTAAACACGTTGAATCGCAGTCGCAAGGTTTTAGAACGTCGCAGCTAGTCTCGTCTCGTCTCGTCTAGTCGGGAATCTTTGGTCTGAACCCTACTTTACACATGTGTGTAGTGTGTGACTCTGGTGTTCCTGCAGCATGCTCAACTGCCAGGGCCACAGATCAAGCACCGGGTGCTTACATCACAATGGATGTTGCTACGGTTACCTGGTTACTGGAATTGTGCGCAGTGTCTTGTGGTGATGAATTTGTGTTTGAATTTTGGCAGTTTCATACAAACCACACACACACACACACACACACACACACACACACACACACACACACATAGGAGGAGTCGGAGACAGAAAGAATGAAGGGTAGAGAGAAGGGAGGAAGAAAAGGGAGGGGTGTAGAGACTGAGGATTGAGAGAAATGAAAGTAGAGAGGGACAGGGAGAAAAAGGGAGTAGAGAGAGGAAGAGAAATAATGGGACAGGAGAGGAGACAGAGAAAGAATGAATGAAGGGTCAGAAAGAGAGAGAGAGAGAGAGGGGGGGGTTAGAAGTGACAGAGAGGTAGAGAATTGAGGACACACAGAGAAGTGGAAGAGGAGAGAAGGAGAAAAAAGGGAGTAGAGAGAGGAAGAGAGGACAGAGAGGTAGAGAGAAAGGGAGGGGAATGAGAGAGAGGAAAAGAAGGGGTGGGGAGTAGAGACTGAGTAGAGAGAAAGGTTGACAGGTGGATGTACCTGTTGGAGGAGGAGCTCATGTGATCTGGCACAGGGACACTGAGAAGCCATAATCACCATAATAAAACCTAAACCCTGGACAGAGGGGCTCAGTGAATGTGGAGTGGAACGTGTGCAGGTGGGTGAGTATATCAGAGGAGACGCTGTAGAAGGATAGAGTGCCAGCAGGCCAGTCCAGGTACACTCCTACTCTACTGGAGACGGAGGAGGGGACAGGTATGGCAGTCTCTTCATTATTGTGCCAGACAGAGTAACTGTGAGGAGAGCAGCGCAGTCTCCAGGACTTGGCATTCTGTCCCATTATGACGTCATCACTGTCCCCTTTCCTCTTGATGCTTTTATAGGCCACAGATATACGAGTTCCTCTTCTTCCACTCCACTCAGCCTCCCAGTAGCAGCGTCCAGTCAGACCCTCTCTACACAACACCTGCCACCAGGAGTCAAATCTCTCTGTGTGTTCAGGATACGGCTGCTTCTCATCCACATATGTCACCTTTCTGTTCCCCTCAGAGAGAGAGAGATTTCTGTGTGCTGTGTTTGGGTCCAGTGTGAGATCACAGGCATCTGCAGACAAGAGGAGAGAACATGAGAACACACACACACACACACACACACACACACACACACACACACACACACACACACACACACACACACACACACACACACACCTACTCAACCTAACAGCACACAAACACACAAACATATCTACACACACACACACACACACACACACACACACCTACTCAACCTAACAGCACACAAACACACAAACATATCTACACACACACACACACCATGTCAACACAAAACACACACACACACACACACACACACACACACCTACTCACCCTACCAACAACACACACTGACTTTTCCTACCAACACAGGCAAATCCACACATATGCACACAGCCACACACACACACACACACACACACCTACTCAACCTAACAGCACACAAACACACAAACATATCTACACACACACACACACACACACACCTACTCAACCTAACAGCACACAAACACACAAACATATCTACTCAACCTAACAGCACACAAACACACAAACATATCTACACACACACACACACACACACACCTACTCAACCTAACAGCACACAAACACACAAACATATCTACACACTCACACACACACACACCATGTCAACACAAAACACACACACACACACCTACTCACCCTACCAACAACACACACTGACTTTTCCTACCAACACAGGCAAATCCACACATATGCACACAGCCACACACACACACACACACACACACACACACACACAATATCAATAGAAACACACACACACACAAACCAAACACATCCCCCCCCACAAAAACACGCCTACTCAACCTACCAGCACACACACACACACTTCTACTCACCCTACCAACCAGTGATGGGAATAACACGGGAATATTAGTAACGGCGTTAGTTTTTTCTGTAACGAGTAATCTAATTGATTACTTTTCCCATCTTGATAACGCCGTTACCGTTACTGCCAAAAAATGCGGTGCGTTACTATAGGCTATATCATTTTTTTTCTCTCCATCAGACCAACTAGATCCCAGAGCCGAGGGCGAGGCAGATTCATTTTACTGTTTTTCCTTGGGTAGTGAGCACGAGACAAGCGCATACATACTGACGATTGGCTGAGGTTGAGTAACATTTCATGGTAAGCCAATCAGAGGTAGAGTTGGGCGGGTGTTCCTAAACTTGCATAGTAGCCTAGTTCGACACACAGCGCGGCGCATCACAAGCGAGTTGGTGAAAGTGAAATCGGTGTGGCGAACGCAAATAGGCTACTCCAAAAACAGCATTCGCTAAATGGAAGTAGCCTACAGTCATTATTTTTTCTTCCATGAAATGAAAAGAACGAATATAATCGTCAAATGCACATTATGCCCTAGTCAAAAGTGCCTTGTAAACATCAGTGTCGTAGCCTAATTCAAACTCACTCAAACATTTCTTAACATCGCATGCCTCCACAAAATGAGTGGCCAAGACTGCCGAAAGCGAAGGAGAAGGCTACAAAACCGAAGCAACAGAAGCTTAACAATTAAGAATAAGCCACAAACTTTTGTGCTGGTTGTGGTAGCGCATTAGCCTACTAACGAAATGCGGTCAAGGTGTGAGGTTATGGTGGAATAAACAACAGCATCGGACGTGATTCAGCCAGTCATAATCAAGGACTGGAACTATCCGTTTTAGAGGCATAGCCTACTTAAATTCTGCCCAGTTCTGGCCTGTTGAGGCAATAAATATCAAAAAAGTTCCAAAACATCTATTGTGTTATTTGTATGGATCCACTAAACAAACATAATATCTACATGCCATTTGATTGGAGTCTCACTCCCTCAGCAACATTAGAAAGATGTGTGTACACTGTTTCTCTTAATAATGTATTGTATTAAATGTCCATTTGCCCATTTCATTACAATATTGAGATTTATTATTAACAATTGAACATACACCTGTATTTTAAGTTCCGTTAAAGAGGTGGGTTAGCATTTAAAAATTTACTTGAAAGTAACGCACCAGTTACTTTCAAGTAAATTCTTAAATGCTAACCCACCTCACCCAACACTGCTACCCACACACACACACACACACACACACACACATACTTCTACTCACCCTACCAACACACACACACAAAATTCTACTCACCCTAACACACACACACACACACTTCTACTCACCCTACCAATACACGCACACACACACAAACCAAACACACACACACACCTGTACTCACCCTACGAACACACACACACACACACACACACACACACACACACTTCTACTCACCCTACCAATACACGGACACACACACACACACACACACCAGCCTGTACTCACCCTACGAACACACACACACACACACACACACACACACACACACACAGACTACTCACCCTACCAACACACACACACACACACACTTGTACTTTCCCTACCAGCACAGGCACACCCACTTCCAACACACAACATGTCAAGACAAGCAATCATACACACTCCTGCTCACCCTACACACACACACACACACACACACCATGTTAACACAAGTAATTATACACACTCCTGCTCACCCTACACACACACACCATGTCAACACAGGCAATTATACACACTCCACTCCTGCTCACCACACACACACACACACACACACACACACACACACACACACACACACACACACACACACACACACACACACACACACACACACACACACACACCTCCTCACCCTACCAAACTCATGCACACACATTGTTATTACACACCCATACACATGTGCAAGCTAAAACATGTGAATGTGAATGATATTAGAAACTTACATCTCAGCAAACGTGGTCGTGCTCTGTCTAAAGCATGGGCTAAAGCGGGGTCAGTTCTGTAAGGAAAACAAAATGTCACACACATGTACCATTTCACAGATGTCAAGACTGCTGTTTTTCTTTCTCGGAGGGACACAATCATGAAGCCCCGACACTGCCAGTCCTGTACTTAGATTAGAGTTAGTGAGAAACCTGAGGACTCCCTCTGAATAAGAGATGCACTTTCCAGCAGTGAAACTCCATTATTAAATGCATGATCAGGGACCACCAGCAACGCCTTCACAGCTCACCTGTGGGTCACTGACCACTTGTTGAGAACCCTGAATTAATGTTGAGAACCCTGAATTAATGATTGATTGTTGTGCTACTTTCCTTGGTTACTAACAGTGAAAATAGACCTAATGGATATTTAACTTCATTACATTTTGATCTACTTCATAAGTGCCCTGATATACAGAATGAATAGCCCCCCGTCACACAATCAGAAAATAGTATTCTTTTTCCTCCTGGGGATAAACAGCTACCTGTTCCTCTGCCCACCTCCCTGTCTTTCTGTTAATCTCACAGCCTGGAATCTGAGAGGTGTTCCACTTCACTCGGTATGAAGAAATAACTAAGGTCTCTACAAGCAAGACAATTTCTAAATGTACAGCACTGGGGTTTCTTTCTGAACATACTTAAGTATCTCCAGTTTACAGACAGGATCCTCCAGTCTAGCAGATAACAGCTTCAGTCCTGATTTTCCAAGACGATTGTAGCTCAGATCCAGCTCTCTTAGATGGGAGGGGTTTGAAGTCAGAGCTGAAGCCAGAAAACCACAACCCTTCTCTGAGATGAGACAATCAGAGAGCCTGAAAGAGAGAGAGAGAGAGAGAGAGAGAGAGAGAGAGAGAGAGAGAGAGAGAGAGAGAGAGAGAGAGAGAGAGAGAGAAGGGGGGGGGGGGTTATATGAAAAATATGAAAAATATGAAATAGCAAGCACACAATCCTCCTTAAACACTTTTTTATTGAACAGAAAGAAACATCCCCTGTTAAGGTTTTGCATCTACGTACGTCATTATGCAGTGTTTCCCACACATATTTATTTTTTAACGCTATTGAAAAACACGCAACATTCGTTAAACTGAATTTCCTTTCCCTGCTCTCCCTCTCTGTCAATCACGTATCTGTCTCTCATACACACAAACACACGCACACACACAGCCCCTCCCTTCCGTGCACACCGCGTCTGTCTCCATGAAAACCAACGATATCATCCCTGGAAGCGTGGTCGCACTGATGCACATGACGCTGCTCGGGTGAAGCATAAAGTTCTTCCGCAACCTTTGAAGACTATGCGTGCAACTTCTCCAAACACTAGAAGTAAACTCACTCTCCTTGGCCCGCTCTCGTGCGCGCTCAATGGACACCCGCCCTCGACATGCACATTTAATCTAGATAAAACATTCACAATCGAGAACGCAATGACGCACAGAAGCCGACTAGCTAAATTACTGTTAG